>NW_024608952.1:0-65000 GCF_018296145.1 Oncorhynchus tshawytscha
GGGGCAGGTAACCTAGTGGTTAGAGAGGGGGGGCAGGTAACCTAGTGGTTAGAGAGGGGGCAGGTAGCCTAGTGGTTAGAGAGGGGAGGCAGGTAACCTAGTGGTTAGAGGGGGGCAGGTAACCTAGTGGTTAGAGGAGTGGTTAGAGGGGGCAGGTAACCTAGTGGTTAGAGAAGGGGGGGCAGGTAACCTAGTGGTTAGCAGGTAACCTAGTGGTTAGGGGGGCAGGTAGCCTAGTGGTTAGAGAGTTAGGGGGGGCAGGTAGCCTAGTGGTTAGAGGGGGGGGCAGGTAGCCTAGTGGTTAGAGAGAGGGGGGCAGGTAGCCTAGTGGTTAGAGAGGGGTGGGGCAGGTAGCCTAGTGGTTAGAGGGGAGGCAGGTAGCCTAGTGGTTAGAGAGGGGGGCAGGTAGCCTAGTGGTTAGAGAGGGGGGCAGGTAGCCTAGTGGTTAGAGAGGGGGGCAGGTAGCCTAGTGGTTAGAGAGGGGGGCAGGTAGCCTAGTGGTTAGAGAGGGGGGCAGGTAGCCTAGTGGTTAGAGAGGGGTGGGGCAGGTAGCCTAGTGGTTAGGGGTGGGGAGGGGGAGGCAGGTAGCCTAGTGGTTAGAGGGGGAGGCAGGTAGCCTAGTGGTTAGAGAAGGGGGGTAGGTAGCCTAGTGGTTAGAGGGGGGCAGGTAGCCTAGTGGTTTAGAGGGGGGGCAGGTAGCCTAGTGGTTAGAGGGGGAGGCAGGTAGCCTAGTGGTTGGGGGAGGCAGGTAGTCTAGTGGTTAGAGGGGTGAGGCAGGTAGCCTAGTGGTTAGAGGGGGAGGCAGGTAGCCTAGTGGTTAGAGGGGGAGGCAGGTAGCCTAGTGGTTAGAGGGGGGAGGCAGGTAGCCTAGTGGTTAGAGGGGGGAGGCAGGTAACCGAAAGGTTGCTGGATCGAATCCCCGAGCTGACAAGGTAGAAATCTGTTGTTCTGTCACCGAACAAGGCTGTAAACCCACAATTCCCTGTTAGGCCGTCATTGTAAACAATATATTTTTCTTAACTGACATGCCTAAAAAGTTAAATAAAAATATAAAACCCAGAATGAAATCAGGGCCTAAAGGTCTAAATATGGTTCCCATTTATATACAGAAGGTTTCCTGTTGACTTCTTCTTGTTCAGAAGTTAGAGGAGATCGTACCCTCATGTCTGGTCAGTTGTCCACAGATGATCTCCTGTAGAGATCGTACCCTCATGTCTGGTCAGTTGTCCACAGATGATCTCCTGTAGAGATCGTACCCTCATGTCTGGTCAGTTGTCCACAGATGATCTCCTCTAGAGATCGTACCCTCATGTCTGGTCAGTTGTCCACAGATGATCTCCTCTAGAGATCGTACCCTCATGTCTGGTCAGTTGTCCACAGATGATCTCCTCTAGAGATCGTACCCTCATGTCTGGTCAGTTGTCCACAGATGATCTCCTCTAGAGATCGTACCCTCATGTCTGGTCAGTTGTCCACAGATGATCTCCTCTAGAGATCGTACCCTCATGTCTGGTCAGTTGTCCACAGATGATCTCCTGTAGAGATCGTACCCTCATGTCTGGTCAGTTGTCCACAGATGATCTCCTCTAGAGATCCTACCCTCATGTCTGGTCAGTTGTCCACAGATGATCTCCTCTAGAGATCGTACCCTCATGTCTGGTCAGTTGTCCACAGATGATCTCCTGTAGAGATCGTACCCTCATGTCTGGTCAGTTGTCCACAGATGATCTCCTCTAGAGATCGTACCCTCATGTCTGGTCAGTTGTCCACAGATGATCTCCTCTAGAGATCGTACCCTCATGTCTGGTCAGTTGTCCACAGATGATCTCCTGTAGAGATCGTACCCTCATGTCTGGTCAGTTGTCCACAGATGATCTCCTGTAGAGATCGTACCCCACATCCATTAGCATTGCCAGACCCAGGCTCCAACCCACTGAGCCAATGCAGTGACTTATTTAATTGTATTCCCTGTTTCTAGGAGCTGAAACTGCCCTTTACCTTCCTGAGCGGTCACATCCATGAGTTGCGTATCCACGTACCCTGGACCAAACTGGGCTCCGAGGCCGTGGTCATCACCATTAACACAATGGAGTGTATCCTCAAACTGAAGGACGGAGCACAGGTTGGTACCACTGGGTTTGATATATATATACCGGAGCTCACTGATGATCAGTGCACTGCAGACAACTGCAGTACTCCATTTTAGTGCATACTGTCATGGTATTCCGAAGCTGGTGTGTATTCCTGAGACCTACAGTCTTGCTGTATCACTGAAAGAAGTTCAAGCCTTCCTTCGATATCTTAAGGGAGAGGTTTGTACATGACCCAAGTTAGAATCTCTGTCATATAACGTTCCACAGGAATAGACTTGGTTTAAATCGTATTGTTGGTTTCTTCCCGATCCAACTTCCTTTCTAGACTCCTCTACCCAGAACCCCCTCTGTCCCCTCAGCAGTCCAACAGCCCCATGGCTCAGTGTTGGCTCAGGTTGGCTTAGGGTCTCAGACATGTTGGCTTAGGGTCTCAGACAGGTTGGCTTAGGGTCTCAGACATGTTGGCTTAGGGTCTCAGACAGGTTGGCTTAGGGCCTCAGGCAGGTTGGCTTAGGGCCTCAGGCAGGTTGGCTTAGGGTCTCAGGCAGGTTGGCTTAGGGCCTCAGACAGGTTGGCTTAGGGTCTCAGACAGGTTGGCTTAGGGTCTCAGACAGGTTGGCTTAGGGTCTCAGACAGGTTGGCTTAGGGCCTCAGACAGGTTGGCTTAGGGTCTCAGACAGGTTGGCTTAGGGTCTCAGACAGGTTGGCTTAGGGCCTCAGACAGGTTGGCTTAGGGTCTCAGACAGGTTGGCTTAGGGCCTCAGGCAGGTTGGCTTAGGGCCTCAGGCAGGTTGGCTTAGGGCCTCAGGCAGGTTGGCTTAGGGCCTCAGACAGGTTGGCTTAGGGCCTCAGACAGGGTGCTCATTTTGACACTTCGTTTCTTCGTCTTGCGTCTCTAACTCTAAGGTCCGCATCTCCAATTGGTCTGCATGTCTAATGAGCGCCCGTAGAGCCGATTTAACCACGGTGCCTCAGAGGGCAGATTAAAGCTGACTGGAATCACAGCCTGTTGGTACCGTTATTTTGTTGTGTTGTAACGTTCCAACCCAGACAAAGGGGTTGAAAGGTGTTCATTTGACAGGGATAAGTAGCAGCTGCTGTTATCATCTTCATCAACACTTAATTATTCTTGCAGTCTGTGTGAAGGTGTCAACTAACTCCCTGGCTGTTTTTAGAGCAGGGCTGAGTGACGTCAACTAACTCCCAGGCTGATTTTAGAGCAGGGCTGAGTGATGTCAACTAACTCCCAGGCTGATTTTAGAGCAGGGCTGAGTGATGTCAACTAACTCCCAGGCTGTTTTTAGAGCAGGGCTGAGTGACGTCAACTAACTCCCTGGCTGTTTTTAGAGCAGGGCTGAGTGATGTCAACTAACTCCCAGGTTGTTTTTAGAGCAGGGCTGAGTGACGTCAACTAACTCCCAGGCTGTTTTTAGAGCAGGGCTGAGTGATGTCAACTAACTCCCTGGCTGTTTTTAGAGCAGGGCTGTGACGTCAACTAACTCCCTGGCTGTTTTTAGAGCAGGGCTGAGTGATGTCAACTAACTCCTGGCTGTTTTTAGAGCAGGGCTGAGTGATGTCAACTAACTCCCTGGCTGTTTTTAGAGCAGGGCTGAGTGATGTCAACTGACTCCCAGGCTGTTTTTAGAGCAGGGCTGAGTGATGTCAACTGACTCCCAGGCAGTTTTTAGAGCAGGGCTGAGTGACGTCAACTAACTCCCAGGCTGTTTTTAGAGCAGGGCTGAGTGATGTCAACTAACTCCCAGGCTGATTTTAGAGCAGGGCTGAGTGATGTCAACTAACTCCCAGGCTGTTTTTAGAGCAGGGCTGAGTGATGTCAACTAACTCCCAGGTTGTTTTTTAGAGCAGGGCTGAGTGACGCCAACTAACTCCCAGGCTGTTTTTTAGAGCAGGGCTGAGTGATGTCAACTAACTCCCAGGCTGTTTTTAGAGCAGGGCTGAGTGACGTCAACTAACTCCTGGCTGTTTTTAGAGCAGGGCTGAGTGATGTCAACTAACTCCCTGGCTGTTTTTAGAGCAGGGCTGAGTGATGTCAACTAACTCCCTGGCTGTTTTTAGAGCAGGGCTGAGTGATGTCAACTATCTCCCTGGCTGTTTTTAGAGCAGGGCTGAGTGATGTCAACTAACTCCCAGGCTGTTTTTAGAGCAGGGCTGAGTGATGTCAACTATCTCCCTGGCTGTTTTTAGAGCAGGGCTGAGTGATGTCAACTAACTCCTGGCTGTTTTTAGAGCAGGGCTGAGTGATGTCAACTATCTCCTGGCTGTTTTTAGAGCAGGGCTGAGTGATGTCAACTAACTCCCAGGCTGTTTTTAGAGCAGGGCTGAGTGATGTCAACTAACTCCCAGGCTGTTTTTAGAGCAGGGCTGAGTGATGTCAACTAACTCCCTGGCTGTTTTTAGAGCAGGGCTGAGTGATGTCAACTAACTCCCTGGCTGTTTTTTTAGAGCAGGGCTGAGTGATGTCAACTAACTCCCAGGCTGATTTTAGAGCAGGGCTGAGTGATGTCAACTAACTCCCTGGCTGTTTTTAGAGCAGTGCTGAGTGATGTCAACTAACTCCCTGGCTGTTTTTAGAGCAGGGCTGAGTGATGTCAACTAGCTCCCAGGCTGTTTTTAGAGCAGGGCTGAGTGATGTCAACTAACTCCCAGGCTGTTTTTAGAGCAGGGCTGAGTGATGTCAACTATCTCCTGGCTGTTTTTAGAGCAGGGCTGAGTGATGTCAACTAACTCCCAGGCTGTTTTTAGAGCAGGGCTGAGTGATGTCAACTAACTCCCAGGCTGTTTTTAGAGCAGGGCTGAGTGATGTCAACTAGCTCCCTGGCTGTTTTTAGAGCAGGGCTGAGTGACGTCAACTAACTCCCAGGCTGTTTTTAGAGCAGGGCTGAGTGCGTCAACTAACTCCCAGGCTGTTTTTAGAGCAGGGCTGAGTGACGTCAACTAACTCCCAGGCTGTTTTTAGAGCAGGGCTGAGTGATGTCAACTAACTCCCAGGCTGATTTTAGAGCAGGGCTGAGTGATGTCAACTAGCTCCTGGCTGTTTTAGAGCAGGGCTGAGTGATGTCATGGTCTCTGTACAGTTGCTTTGTTATATTCTCGTCAGGTTTTCTAGAAGCTGTTGGGGGAATGAAAGCGGCGTTGGCCGCTGCTTTAAAGGGGCTCTTCAATGACGAGCACATTGGGGAACTCAAGGATGACAGTGTCCTCCCATGTTATTCACCCTGCCAGAAGGAAACATTCTGCAAATGCTCTTTTTAATGTCTCTGTAAATGTGGCTGGGTTTATTTCTTAGCATCAGGCAGAGATCAGTAGTTTTAGTAGTAAACGGCTGTTTAAAAAAAAAAGAAGTGGCTGTCTTTTGTGAGTTTGGTTGTACAACTTCAAGCCAACACAATTGCTCACACTGCTCAGCAAATGTACTTTTCAGAACGAGGACTGATCGCCAGTGACCAGAAATATTCAGAGAACGTCTCGGATTATAGTGTTGCTGGTTAGGCCTAATTCCACCACTAGTATTTTTACTGTTGAACCGTGGCAAGTGACTAAAACTGCAGTTAAAAGCAGTGTATTGTTAGTCAGTAGTGATATTTTACTGGGCTCACTTATTACATGAACTGTACCTTCCAAATGGCACCCTGTTCCCTACATAGTGCTGTACTTGTAATCAGAGTCTTGGTCTAAAGTAGTGCACTACATAGGGAAGAGGGTTCCATTGGGTCCTGGTCTAAAGTAGTGCACTACATAGGGAAGAGGGTTCCATTGGGTCCTGGTCTAAAGTAGTGCACTACATAGGGAAGAGGGTTCCATTTGGTCCTGGTCTAAAGTAGTGCACTACATAGGGGAAGAGGGTTCCATTGGGTCCTGGTCTAAAGTAGTGCACTACATAGGGAAGAGGGTTCCATTTGGTCCTGGTCTAAAGTAGTGCACTACATAGGGAAAGAAGGTGCCATTTGAGACTCAATCAAAGATCATGGTTGTCAAGACAGTCCCACTTCTCTCTCTACCGGCCCAAGCTGCATGTCTGATAGGAAGAAGGGATTATGTTCTTGTAGTTGGTCGGTATTAGAGGCAGGGATTATGTAGTTGGTCGGTATTAGAGGCAGTGATTATGTAGTTGGTCGGTATTAGAGGCAGTGATTGTGTCCTTGTAGTTGGTCGGTATTCGAGGCAGTGATTGTGTCCTTGTAGTTGGTCGGTATTAGAGGCAGGGATGATGTAGTTGGTCGGTATTAGAGGCAGTGATTGTGTCCTTGTAGTTGGTCGGTATTCGAGGCAGTGATTGTGTCCTTGTAGTTGGTCGGTATTAGAGGCAGTGATTGTGTCCTTGTAGTTGGTCGGAATTAGAGGCAGTGATTATGTCGTAGTTGGTCGGTATTAGAGGCAGTGATTGTGTCCTTGTAGTTGGTCGGTATTAGAGGCAGTGATTATGTCCTTGTAGTTGGTCGGTATTAGAGGCAGTGAAAACCTACTTTGAGTCTTAGCAGCACCACCACTGAAACTGAACCGAAATCTGAGAACGATTACCCCCAAAATAAATATTTATAATTTATTTAGGTTTGATTTATAAATATTTTGATCATGGGGAAAGTGTAGTATGAAAGACATTTTGTGAGATTTATTTGTGCTGAAGAGTCTGGTTGTGGGTCTGGTTGTGGTCGTACCTATTCTATACCACCCATGCTGTTGCCAAGTAGAAAGGCAAGCTGACAGTGTGGAGCTCAGAGAGCAGACTACGCACCTAATGGCGCCCTATCCCCTATATAGTACACTGCTGTTAACCAGAGGCCTATGAGCCCTATGAAGATGGTAGGGTTCCAATTGGCCCTCGCCCCCTGTATGGAGTGTCTCAAGGCCAGATGTCCCCGTCACTAGAAACACATTGTAAGGGAAGTCAATTACACCTAATTATGTAGACTTCAGGCTAAAGACTCGGGAACACATGAGCTTGAGCAGGCCAGAACTAATGTTAAATATCATAGTATGTAGCTGGCTACTGCTGCAGAGATCGTATTCCCTGTGGAAAGACTCGGGTCCGTACACAGCTCAGGGTCACGGCCAAGCAGTGGAATGTACTCTCATGTACAACTACTATTCTCAAAACAAGTATTTGTTACAGATGTTTTTCCTAAAGGTCCCGTCCCCCCCCCGGTCAAGAAAATGATTTTTTGGGGGGGTGAAAATTGCAAATGACGTTTGGACAAATTTTATTCAATGTTATTCTCACCCGGGAGACACACAATTTGGAGCCAAGCCAGACTTCCAACAGAAGTCCTGCTAGGCAGCGGGAGGAATTGAAATGAGCTGTCTGGAGGGCCCAGGGTACTTCTCTCCTATTTGAGGGGAGGTAGGAGGGCCCTTTCAGTTCGGGAGGAATTGAAATGAGCTGTCTGGAGGGCCCAGGGTACTTCTCTCCTATTTGAGGGGAGGTAGGAGGGCCCTTTCAGTTCTGACGCCAGCATAATGGACACAGCCTTTTCTTATCCTAGTGATTTGTGACATGTCATGTTCATATACTACATTGTACTGATAAAGGTATTTATTTAACTACTCATTAAAGGATGGCAGTGGCACCCTCCTAGAGCTCAGTACCACCCGTCACTGGGAGGTACCTGGAGGGTACCTCCTTCCTACTGGTCCTCCTCAACCTGGAGGGGCTTCCTACTGGTCCTCCTCAACCTGGAGGGGCTTCCTACTGGTCCTCCTCAAACTGGAGGGGCTTCCTACTGGTCCTCCTCAACCTGGAGGGGCTTCTTACTAGTCCTACTGAACCTGGAGGGGAGGGGCTTCCTACTGGCCCTCCTGAACCTGGAGGGGAGGGGCTTCCTACTGGCCCTCCTGAACCTGGAGGGGAGGGGCTTCCTACTGGCCCTCCTGAACCTGGAGGGGAGGGGCTTCCTACTGGTCCTCCTCATCCTGGAGGGGAGGAGCTTCCTACTGCTCCTCCTCAACCTGGAGGGGCTTCCTACTGCTCCTCCTCATCCTGGAGGGGCTTCCTACTGCTCCTCCTCAACCTGGAGGGGCCTCCTACTGGCCCTCCTGAACCTGGAGGGGAGGGGCTTCCTACTGGCCCTCCTGAACCTGGAGGGGAGGGGCTTCCTACTGCTCCTCCTCAATCCGGAGGGGAGGGTCTTCCTACTGGTCCTCCTCAACCTGGAGGGGAGGAGCTTCCTACTGGTCCTCCTCAACCTGGAGGGGAGGAGCTTCCTACTGGTACTCCTCAACCAGGAGGGGAGGGGCTTTCTACTGGTCCTCCTCAACCTGGAGGGGAGGGGCTTCCTACTGGTCCTCCTCAACCTGGAGAGGAGGGGCTTCCTACTGGTCCTCCTAAACCTGGAGGGGAGGGACTTCCTGCTGGCCCTCCTCAACCTGGAGAGGAGGGGCTTCCTACTGGTCCTCCTCAACCTGGAGGGGAGGGACTTCCTGCTGGTCCTCCTAAACCTGGGGGGGAGGGGCTTCCTACTGGTCCTCCTTAACCTGGAGTGGAGGGGCTTCCTACTGGTCCTCCTTAACCTGGAGTGGCATCCTGCTGGTCCTCCTTAACCTCTTCCAGCAGAAAGCTGATACACACTGAAGCTCCCGACGAACAGTTCTTGTCCTGATGTTGCTTTCAGAGGCAGTTTGGAACTCGTTAGTGAGTGTTACAACCGAGGACAGACAATTTTTTTACGCACCTCAGCCCACGTTGGTCCCGTGCTGTGAGCTTGTGTGGCCTACCACTTCACGGCTGAGCCGTTGTTGTTCCTAGACGTTTCCACCTCACAATAACTGCACTTAGAGTTGACCTGGGGCAGCTCTAGCAGGGCAGAAATTTGACGAACTGACTTGTTGGAAAGGTGGCATCCTATGACGGTGCCACGTTGAACATGCATCCTCATACTGCTGTATATATAGTGTATGAAGAGGTGTCCTGTATATAGAGTGTATGAAGGGGTGTCCATACTGCTGTATATATAGTGTATGAAGAGGTGTCCTGTATATATAGTGTATGAAGGGGTGTCCATACTGCTGTATATATAGTGTATGAAGGGGTGTCCATGCTGCTGTATATATAGTGTATGAAGGGGTGTCCTCATACTGCTGTATATATAGTGGATGAAGGGGTGTCCTGTATATATAGTGTTTGAAGGGGTGTCCTGTGTATATATAGTGTATGAAGGGGTGTCCTCATACTGCTGTGTATATAGTGGATGAAGGGGTGTCCTGTATATATAGTGTATGAAGGGGTGTCCTCATACGGCTGTATATATATAGTGTATGAAGGGGTGTCCTGTATATATAGTGTATGAAGGGTGTCCTGTGTATATATAGTGTATGAAGGGGTGTCCTGTATATATAGTGGATGAAGGGGTGTCCTGTATATATAGTGGATGAAGGGGTGTCCTGTATATATAGTGGATGAAGGGGTGTCCTGTATATATAGTGGATGAAGGGGTGTCCTGTATATATAGTGGATGAAGGGGTGTCCTGTATATATAGTGGATGAAGGGGTGTC
Organism: Oncorhynchus tshawytscha; assembly: GCF_018296145.1. Lineage (NCBI taxonomy): Eukaryota > Metazoa > Chordata > Actinopteri > Salmoniformes > Salmonidae > Oncorhynchus > Oncorhynchus tshawytscha. The sequence goes on from NW_024608952.1 coordinate 9,601, forward strand.
CTGTATATATAGTGGATGAAGGGGTGTCCTGTATATATAGTGGATGAAGGGGTGTCCTCATACTGCTGTATATAGAGTGGATGAAGGGGTGTCCTCATACTGCTGTATATATAGTGTATGAAGGGGTGTCCTGTATATATAGTGTATGAAGAGGTGTCCTGTATATATAGTGGATGAAGGGGTGTCCACATACTGCTGTATATATAGTGTATGAAGGGGTGTCCTGTATATATAGTGGATGAAGGGGTGTCCTCATACTGCTGTATATATAGTGTATGAAGGGGTGTCCTGTATATATAGTGGATGAAGGGGTGTCCTGTATATATAGTGGATGAAGGGGTGTCCTGTATATATAGTGGATGAAGGGGTGTCCTCATACTGCTGTATATAGAGTGGATGAAGGGGTGTCCTCATACTGCTGTATATATAGTGTATGAAGGGGTGTCCTGTATATATAGTGTATGAAGGGGTGTCCTCATACTGCTGTATATATAGTGTATGAAGGGTGTCCTGTATATATAGTGTATGAAGAGGTGTCCTGTATATATAGTGGATGAAGGGGTGTCCACATACTGCTGTATATATAGTGTATGAAGGGTGTCCTGTATATATAGTGGATGAAGGGGTGTCCTCATACTGCTGTATATATAGTGTATGAAGGGGTGTCCTGTATATATAGTGGATGAAGGGGTGTCCTGTATATATAGTGTATGAAGGGGTGTCCTGTATATATAGTGTATGAAGGGGTGTCCTCATACTGCTGTATATATAGTGGATGAAGGGGTGTCCTGTATATATAGTGTATGAAGGGGTGTCCTCATACTGCTGTATATATAGTGTATGAAGGGGTGTCCTGTATATATAGTGTATGAAGGGGTGTCCTCATACTGCTGTGTATATATAGTGTATGAAGGGGAGTCCTGTATATATAGTGGATGAAGGGGTGTCCTGTATATATAGTGGATGAAGGGGTGTCCTGTATATATAGTGGATGAAGGGGTGTCCTGTATATATAGTGGATGAAGGGGTGTCCTGTATATATAGTGGATGAAGGGGTGTCCTGTATATATAGTGGATGAAGGGGTGTCCTGTATATATAGTGGATGAAGGGGTGTCCTGTATATATAGTGGATGAAGGGGTGTCCTGTATATATAGTGGATGAAGGGGTGTCCTGTATATATAGTGGATGAAGGGGTGTCCTGTGTATATGTAGTGGATGAAGGGGTGTCCTGTATATATAGTGGATGAAGGGGTGTCCTGTATATATAGGGGATGAAGGGGTGTCCTGTATATGTAGTGGATGAAGGGTGTCCTTATACTGCTGTATATAGAGTGGATGAAGGGGTGTCCTGTATATATAGTGGATGAAGGGGTGTCCTCATACTGCTGTATATATAGTGGATGAAGGGGTGTCCTGTATATAGAGTGGATGAAGGGGTGTTCATACTGCTGTAAATATAGTGGATGAAGGGGTGTCCTGTATATATAGTGTATGAAGGGGTGTCCTGCTGTAGTTACCAGCCCCGAGCGTAGAGCTGCAGGGACACACTACTTGTGTTAACTCGTGGTTAAGACAATCCCTCCATCTGGGTTTTTAGCTGTTGGATATATAGGCCTGTGTATTTTTGGGAAGAATTCAACAGTCTGTGTGTTTGGATGGAAAATCACACCACTACACGGAGTAGATTTAGTATTTTTAGAGAAGGCTCGTTGATATACGTGTGTAGATGCTTTGTGTTCAGGCGCCAAGAGTCCGCTTTCGCTTCCCCGAAGTGTGGAAATGATAAACGATATCATTAATATGGTTTGTTTTTCATAATTGCCGTTCCGGTTCGGCTCCGGCCTGTAAAAACATCCCTTTTCCCTTTTGAAGTTCATTAAAGGGAGTTAAGGGTTGTGTAATTATTGGAGCTGTTTCTGTTCTGTTCCCTCCGGACGGGTTGGATACCAAATGGCACCCTATTCCCTGATAATAGTGTTCAGTTCTGGTCAAAAGTAGTGCGCTAAATAGGGACTAGGGGTGCCATTTGTGGAGGACAATCAGAGAGGAACTGGGTAGTAATTAGGAAAAGATATTCACACAGCCTCTCAGAGATCATCTGCTTCTTGCTAAGCACAGAGCGAGAGGACGATTATAGTTTCCGCTAGCATGTGAACGTGGAAATGTGTTGAGGACCACTGAGATTACAGCTCCTGTTGACAGTGAAATGTGGGTGTTGAGGACCACTGAGATTACAGCTCCTGTTGACAGTGAAATGTGGGTGTTGAGGACCACTGAGATTACAGCTCCTGTTGACAGTGAAATGTGGGTGTGTTGAGGACCACTGAGATTACAGCTCCTGTTGACAGTGAAATGTGGGTGTTGAGGACCACTGAGATTACAGCTCCTGTTGACAGTGAAATGTGGGTGTTGAGGACCACTGAGATTACAGCTCCTGTTGACAGTGAAATGTGGGTGTGTTGAGGACCACTGAGATTACAGCTCCTGTTGACAGTGAAATGTGGGTGTTGAGGACCACTGAGATTACAGCTCCTGTTGACAGTGAAATGTGGGTGTTGAGGACCACTGAGATTACAGCTCCTGTTGACAGTGAAATGTGGGTGTTGAGGACCACTGAGATTACAGCTCCTGTTGACAGTGAAATGTGGGTGTTGAGGACCACTGAGATTACAGCTCCTGTTGACAGTGAAATGTGGGTGTTGAGGACCACTGAGATTACAGCTCCTGTTGACAGTGAAATGTGGGTGTTGAGGACCACTGAGATTACAGCTCCTGTTGACAGTGAAATGTGGGTGTTGAGGACCACTGAGATTACAGCTCCTGTTGACAGTGAAATGTGGGTGTTGAGGACCACTGAGATTACAGCTCCTGTTGACAGTGAAATGTGGGTGTTGAGGACCACTGAGATTACAGCTCCTGTTGACAGTGAAATTGTCTACAGTAGTGCACTATATAGGGGGCCATTTGGTCCCTGGTCTACTGTAGTGTACTATATAGGGAATATGGGGACATTTGGTCCCTGGTGTACTGTAGTGTACTATATAGGGGGACATTTGGTCCCTGGTGTACTGTAGTGTAGTATATAGGGGGGCATTTGGTCCCTGTTCTACAGTAGTGTACTATATAGGGGGCCATTTGGTCCCTGTTCTACAGTAGTGTACTATATAGGGAATAGGGGGCCATTTGGTCCCTGGTCTACTGTAGTGTACTATATAGGGCATAGGGGGATATTTGGTCCCCTGGTCTACTGTAGTGTACTATATAGGGGGCCATTTGGTCCCTGGTCTACAGTAGTGTACTATATAGTGGGCCATTTGGTCCCTGGTCTACTGTAGTGTACTATATAGGGGGCCATTTGGTCCCTGGACTACTGTAGTGTACTATATAGGGCGTAGGGGGATATTTGGTCCCTGGTCTACTGTAGTGTACTGTATAGGGACTAGGGGGCCATTTGGTCCCTGTTCTACAGTAGTGTACTATATAGGGACTAGGGGGGCATTTGGTCCCTGGTCTACTGTAGTGTACTATATAGGGGGCATTGGGTCCCTGGTCTACTGTAGTGTACTGTATAGGGACTAGGGGGCCATTTGGTCCCTGTTCTACAGTAGTGTACTATATAGGGACTAGGGGGCATTTGGTCCCTGGTCTACTGTAGTGTACTATATAGGGGGCATTGGGTCCCTGGTCTACTGTAGTGTACTATATAGGGACTAGGGGGCCATTTGGTCCCTGGTCTACAGTAGTGTACTATATAGGGGGGCATTGGGTCCCTGGTCTACTGTAGTGTACTATATAGGGCATAGGGGGATATTTGGTCCCTGGTCTACTGTAGTGTACTATATAGGGGGCCATTGGGTCCCTGGTCTACTGTAGTGTACTATATAGGGACTAGGGGGCCATTTGGTCCCTGGTCTACAGTAGTGTACTATATAGGGGGCCATTGGGTCCCTGGTCTACAGTAGTGTACTATATAGGGACTAGGGGATATTTGGTCCCTGGTCTACAGTAGTGTACTATATAGGGGGCCATTGGGTCCCTGGTCTACTGTAGTGTACTATATAGGGACTAGGGGGCCATTTGGTCCCTGGTCTACAGTAGTGTACTATATAGGGGGCATTGGGTCCCTGGTCTACTGTAGTGTACTATATAGGGCATAGGGGGATATTTGGTCCCTGGTCTACAGTAGTGTACTATATAGGGGGCCATTTGGTCCCTGGTCTACTGTAGTGTACTATATAGGGTATAGGGGATATTTGGTCCCTGGTCTACTGTAGTGTACTATATAGGGCATAGGGGGCCATTTGGTCCCTGGTCTACAGTAGTGTACTATATAGGGGGCCATTGGGTCCCTGGTCTACTGTAGTGTACTATACAGGGTATAGGGGGATATTTGGTCCCTGGTCTACAGTAGTGTACTATATAGGGGGCCATTAGGTCCCTGGTCTACAGTAGTGTACTATATAGGGGGCCATTGGGTCCCTGGTCTACTGTAGTGTACTATATAGGGACTAGGGGGCCATTTGGTCCCTGGTCTACAGTAGTGTACTATATAGGGGGCCATTGGGTCCCTGGTCTACTGTAGTGTACTATATAGGGACTAGGGGGCCATTTGGTCCCTGGTCTACAGTAGTGTACTATATAGGGGGCCATTAGGGACGCGGGCTCTGTGTGTATCTTATAAAGAGCTGGCGTATACTATCTTGAGATTCCTCTCCCATTCCTCTAAGCATGGCTCCACTACCACTGGAATGCACACCAGAAATATCCTGTGGAAAGTCATGAAACAATTTTAAAACCAGGATTAAAACCAACTCAAAAAATTGCGGGGGAAAATGACTGTTTGGATTCATTCAGAAATCTATTTGTTGCTCCGATATGTTTTGTGTTTTCAACTATTTGAAAAACTAAGATCAAAACCAGATCAAATGTATGTCTTGGATGGATTTGTCCCATTGTATGTGTACTGTGTTACTAGGTTCCTACATGTGATATGAATTATATAGCCAGGTAGTCTAGTGGTTAGAGTGTAGAGGTGGGAGGGTAGCCTAGTGGTTAGAGTGTAGAGGTGGGAGGGTAGCCTAGTGGTTAGAGTGTAGAGGTGGGAGGGTAGCCTAGTGGTTAGAGTGTAGAGGTGGGAGGGTAGCCTAGTGGTTAGAGTGTAGAGGAGGCAGGTAGCCTAGTGGTTAGAGTGTAGAGGAGGCAGGGTAGCCTAGTGGTTAGAGTGTAGAGGTGGGAGGGTAGCCTAGTGGTTAGAGTGTAGAGGGGGCAGGGTAGCCTAGTGGTTAGAGTGGTAGAGGGGGCAGGGTAGCCTAGTGGTTAGAGTGTAGAGGAGGCAGGTAGCCTAGTGGTTAGAGTGTAGAGGCGGCAGGGTAGCCTAGTGGTTAGAGTGTAGAGGAGGCAGGGTAGCCTAGTGGTTAGAGTGTAGAGGAGGCAGGGTAGCCTAGTGGTTAGAGTGTAGAGGGGGCAGGGTAGCCTAGTGGTTAGAGTGTAGAGGGGGCAGGGTAGCCTAGTGGTTAGAGTGTAGAGGAGGCAGGGTAGCCTAGTGGTTAGAGTGTAGAGGAGGCAGGGTAGCCTAGTGGTTAGAATGTAGAGGAGGCAGGTAGCCTAGTGGTTAGAGTGTAGAGGGGGCAGGGTAGCCTAGTGGTTAGAGTGTAGAGGAGGCAGGTAACCTAGTGGTTAGAGTGTAGAGGAGGCAGGTAGCCTAGTGGTTAGAGTGTAGAGGCGGCAGGTAGCCTAGTGGTTAGAGTGTAGAGGGGGCAGGGTAGCCTAGTGGTTAGAGTGTAGAGGTGGCAGGGTAGCCTAGTGGTTAGAGTGTAGAGGCGGCAGGGTAGCCTAGTGGTTAGAGTGTAGAGGTGGCAAGGTAGCCTAGTGGTTAGAGCGTTGGACTAGCAACCGGAAGGTTGCAAGTTCAAATCCCCGAGCTGACAAGGTACAAATCTGTCGTTCTGCCCCTGAACAGGCAGTTAACCCACTGTTCCTAGGCCGTCATTGAAAATAAGAATTTGTTCTTAACTGACTTGCCTGGTTAAATAAAGGTAAAATATGAATTATATACGTGTGCCAGTGTGTGGACGTAAGGCTGAGCTGAGCCCGTGTGAAGTTAACTCTGAGTTATTGTCTAATCTATAAATAAACCCCAGTCTATTGTATGCCTCTGTGAAGCCAGTCTTTGTCCAACTCTCAGCCGTATGTCTTTCTGAGATCATTATCATTATTATTATTATTATTATATTATTCATTATTATTATTATTATTATTATTATTATTATTATCATTATTATTATTATTTATTATTATTATTATTATCATTATTATCATTATCATTATTATTATCATTATCATTATCATTATTGTCATTATCATTATTATCATTATTATTATTATTAGATGTATAAGGGATGGTTTTGATCTGAAACCGTTGAAAAATTAACACAACCCCTACAGTAACCATGAAACTCTCATAGAGATGAAACAACAGTTTTAAATCTTTCCATTTTCATACCAGGCTCCTTGGGGAATTATGGGAAACGTAGTTATTAATAGCCCTGGTAAGGACTCTGAGGACGTCTAGTATCTTGATGCTGTGTCCATTGGAAGAGTAAGCTGAGGCTGTAAGGAAGTCATTTGGAGGTCAGTGTTAGTCTGACCAGAACAGCCTGACCAGAACAGCCTGACCAGAACAGTCTGACCAGAACAGTCTGACCAGAACAGTCTGACCAGAACAGTCTGACCAGAACAAGCCATCTCTGATCTGTACTCAAATAACTGAACTATACAGATCAAGCCATCTCTGATCTGTGCTCTAAATAACTGAACTAAATAACTGATCTGTATCTAAATAAGATCTGTATCTAAATAACTGATCTGTGCTCTAAATAACTGATCTGTGATCTGTGCTCTAAATAACTGATCTGTACTCTAAATAACTGATCTGTGCTCTAAATAACTGATCTGTGCTCTAAATAACTGATCTGTGCTCTAAATAACTGATCTGTACTCTAAATAACTGATCTGTACTCTAAATAACTGATCTGTGCTCTAAATAACTGATCTGTGCTCTAAATAACTGATCTGTACTCTAAATAACTGATCTGTACTCTAAATAACTGATCTGTACTCTAAATAACTGAACTATACTGCTTTTGCAGTCTGTTCATCTCTCTCCATTTAAATATTTTCATACTGATACTGTCCATCCGTCCGTCCACTGTATATTCATATGTCTGCTCATTCTCTTATAGCTCTATGTGCTAGTCAAGTTCTTCCACACCGATCTCAACAAAACATTTCTGGTGTGCTAAGCTTGTAGCGTCACACCCAAGAAAACTAGAGGCTGTAATCGCTGGCCAAAAGGTGCTTCAACAGAGTACCGAGTAAAGGGTCTGAATACTTATGGAAATGGGATATTTCAGCTTTGGCAAACATTTCTAAAAACCTGTTTCTTTGCTTTGTCATTATGTGGGTATTGTGTGTAGAATTAAAGACATTTTAGAATAAGGCTGTAAAGTAACAACAACAAAGTCCAGGGGTCGGAATACTTTCCGAATGCATATTAATTGTAAAGGAGCATCTAGCTCGTCACCGTGACCTTTCACCTCTCTGTGAAGTTCATCACAACTGATTTCATCTGTAGTCTAATAAACTGCATGCTTTCCTCAACGAGTCGTAAAGTGGGACGGACCACACAACATGTCATCGGGTGACTCCCAAAGTTTACCTCTATGACTGTTATTATGTCCATATCCCAAAGTTTACCTCGATATGACGGTTATTATGTCCATATCCCAAAGTTTACCTCGATATGACTGTTATTATGTCCATATCCCAAAGTTTACCTCGATATGACGGTTATTATGTCCATATCCTAAAGTTTACGTCGATATGACGGTTATTATGTCCATATCCCAAAGTTTACGTCGATATGACGGTTATTACGTCCATATCCCAAAGTTTACCTCGATATGACGGTTATTACGTCCATATCCCAAAGTTTACGTCGATATGACGGTTATTACGTCCATATTAGAGCAGAAAAGCACAATTTCTTGCACAATTAATTTTTTTCGACACAAAAAAAAAGATCCCACCTTGTCGAGCGTATTTATTTTCTGTTTTCCATCAGACCTGTCATGACTTTAAAAAAATTAACTGTTTTTATCTGCATAAAACGGTTTGATTGAAATCTGGTTACTGTCACACTTCTAAGTGGTTGGTTCAGAAGGATAGGAGAACTAATGGTTGGTTCAGAAGGACAGGAGAACTAATGGTTGGTTCAGAAGGACAGGAGAACTAATGGTTGGTTCAGAAGGACAGGAGAACTAATGGTTGGTTCAGAAGGATAGGAGAACTAATGGTTGGTTCAGAAGGACAGGAGAACTAATGGTTGGTTCAGAAGGATAGGAGAACTAATGGTTGGTTCAGAAGGACAGGATAACTAATGGTTGGTTCAGAAGGACAGGAGAACTAATGGTTGGTTCAGAAGGATAGGATAACTAATGGTTGGTTCAGAAGGACAGGAGAACTAATGGTTGGTTCAGAAGGACAGGAGAACTAATGGTTGGTTCAGAAGGACAGGAGAACTAATGGTTGGTTCAGAAGGATAGGAGAACTAATGGTTGGTTCAGAAGGACAGGAGAACTAATGGTTGGTTCAGAAGGACAGGAGAACTAATGGTTGGTTCAGAAGGACAGGAGAACTAATGGTTGGTTCAGAAGGACAGGAGAACTAATGGTTGGTTCAGAAGGACAGGAGAACTAATGGTTGGTTCAGAAGGACAGGAGAACTAATGGTTGGTTCAGAAGGACAGGAGAACTAATGGTTGGTTCAGAAGGGTGTAAGTGTGGGAGAGACGGTCTGTTTGTGACGACGCCCACCGTACATGCAGCTCTAAACACCCCTGCTCCTTCCGCGTCTCCCCCTCGACAACTAACCCCCGGAACAGGCCCGTCATCTGGCTTCAGCTTAACACTCAGGAGAACAGGCCCGTCATCTGGCTTCAGCTTGACACACCCCGGAACAGGCCCGTCATCTGGCTTCAGCTTGACACTCCCCGAACAGGCCCGTCATCTGGCTTCAGCTTGACACACCCCGGAACAGGCCCGTCATCTGGCTTCAGCTTGACACACCCCGAACAGGCCCGTCACCTGGCTTCAAGCTTAACACTCCCCCGGAACAGGCCCGTCATCTGGCTTCAAGCTTAACACTCCCCCGAACAGGCCCGTCACCTGGCTTCAGCTTGACACTCCCCGGAACAGGCCCGTCACCTGGCTTCAGCTTGACACTCCCCGAACAGGCCCGTCATCTGGCTTCAGCTTGACACTCCCCCGAACAGGCCCGTCATCTGGCTTCAGCTTGACACTCCCCGAACAGGCCCGTCATCTGGCTTCAGCTTAACACTCCCCCGAACAGGCCCGTCATCTGGCTTCAGCTTGACACTCCCCCCGGAACAGGCCCGTCATCTGGCTTCAGCTTGACACCCCCGAACAGGCCCGTCACCTGGCTTCAAGCTTAACACTCCCCGAACAGGCCCGTCATCTGGCTTCAGCTTGACACTCCCCGAACAGGCCCGTCACCTGGCTTCAAGCTTAACACTCCCCGAACAGGCCCGTCACCTGGCTTCAGCTTAACACTCCCCGAACAGGCCCGTCATCTGGCTTCAAGCTTAACACTCCCCGGAACAGGCCCGTCACCTGGCTTCAAGCTTAACACTCCCCCGGAACAGGCCCGTCACCTGGCTTCAAGCTTAACACTCCCCCGGAACAGGCCCGTCATCTGGCTTCAAGCTTAACACTCCCCGGAACAGGCCCGTCATCTGGCTTCAAGCTTAACACTCCCCCGAACAGGCCCGTCATCTGGCTTCAAGCTTAACACTCCCCGGAACAGGCCCGTCACCTGGCTTCAAGCTTAACACTCCCCGGAACAGGCCCGTCACCTGGCTTCAGCTTGACACTCGCCCGGAACAGGCCCGTCACCTGGCTTCAGCTTGACACTCCCCCGGAACAGGCCCGTCACCTGGCTTCAGCTTGACACTCCCCGGAACAGGCCCGTCATCTGGCTTCAAGCTTAACACTCCCCCGGAACAGGCCCGTCACCTGGCTTCAGCTTGACACTCCCCCGAACAGGCCCGTCATCTGGCTTCAAGCTTAACACTCCCCGGAACAGGCCCGTCATCTGGCTTCAAGCTTAACACTCCCCCGGAACAGGCCCGTCACCTGGCTTCAAGCTTAACACTCCCCGGAACAGGCCCGTCACCTGGCTTCAAGCTTAACACTCCCCGTAACAGGCCCGTCACCTGGCTTCAAGCTTAACACTCCCCGAACAGGCCCGTCACCTGGCTTCAAGCTTAACACTCCCCGGAACAGGCCCGTCACCTGGCTTCAAGCTTAACACTCCCCCGGAACAGGCCCGTCATCTGGCTTCAAGCTTAACACTCCCCCGGAACAGGCCCGTCATCTGGCTTCAAGCTTAACACTCCCCCGAACAGGCCCGTCATCTGGCTTCAAGCTTAACACTCCCCGGAACAGGCCCGTCACCTGGCTTCAAGCTTAACACTCCCCGAACAGGCCCGTCACCTGGCTTCAGCTTGACACTCGCCCGGAACAGGCCCGTCACCTGTCTTCAGCTTGACACTCCCCGAACAGGCCCGTCACCTGGCTTCAGCTTGACACTCCCCCGGAACAGGCCCGTCATCTGGCTTCAGCTTGACACACCCCCGGAACAGGCCCGTCACCTGGCTTCAGCTTGACACTCCCCGAACAGGCCCGTCACCTGGCTTCAGCTTGACAGGAACAGGCCCGTCACCTGGCTTCAAGCTTAACAGGAACAGGCCCTCACCTGGCTTCAGCTTGACACTCCTCCGGAACAGGCCCGTCATCTGGCTTCAAGCTTAACACTCCCCGGAACAGGCCCGTCACCTGGCTTCAAGCTTAACACTCCCCCGGAACAGGCCCGTCACCTGGCTTCAAGCTTAACAGTGGGACAGGCCCGTCACCTGGCTTCAAGCTTAACACTCCCCCGGAACAGGCCCGTCATCTGGCTTCAAGCTTAACACTCCCCGGAACAGGCCCGTCACCTGGCTTCAAGCTTAACACTCCCAGAACAGGCCCGTCATCTGGCTTCAAGCTTAACAGGAACAGGCCCGTCACCTGGCTTCAAGAGGAACAGGCCCGTCACCTGGCTTCAGCTTGACACACCCCGGAACAGGCCCGTCACCTGGCTTCAGCTTAACACTCCCCCGGAACAGGCCCGTCACCTGGCTTCAAGCTTAACACTCCCCCCGGAACAGGCCCGTCACCTGGCTTCAGCTTTTCCAGAGGAACAGGCCCGTCACCTGGCTTCAAGCTTAACAGGAGGAACAGGCCCGCCACCTGGCTTCAAGCTTAACACTCCCCCGGAACAGGCCCGTCATCTGGCTTCAAGCTTCACACTCCCCCGGAACAGGCCCGTCACCTGGCTTCAAGCTTCACACTCCCCGAACAGGCCCGTCATCTGGCTTCAAGCTTAACAGGAACAGGCCCGTCACCTGGCTTCAAGCTTAACACTCCCCGGAACAGGCCCGTCATCTGGCTTCAAGCTTAACACACCCCGGAACAGGCCCGTCATCTGGCTTCAAGCTTAACACACCCCGGAACAGGCCCGTCACCTGGCTTCAGCTTGACACACCCCGAACAGGCCCGTCACCTGGCTTCAGCTTAACACTCCCCCCGGAACAGGCCCGTCACCTGGCTTCAAGCTTAACACTCCCCGAACAGGCCCGCTCACCTGGCTTCAGCTTAACACTCCCCCCGGAACAGGCCCTCACCTGGCTTCAAGCTTAACACTCCCCGGAACAGGCCCTCCACCTGGCTTCAAGCTTAACACTCCCCGAACAGGCCCGTCATCTGGCTTCAAGCTTCACACTCCTCCCGAACAGGCCCGTCACCTGGCTTCAAGCTTCACACTCCCCCGGAACAGGCCCTCACCTGGCTTCAAGCTTAACACTCCCCAGAACAGGCCCGTCATCTGGCTTCAAGCTTAACCTCCCCGAACAGGCCCGTCATCTGGCTTCAAGCTTAACACTCTCTCTCCAGTTTAACCCGTCACCTGGCTTCAAGCTTGACACTCTCTCTCCAGTTTAACCCGTCATCTGGCTTCAGCTTGACACTCTCTCTCCAGTTAAACGGTTCAGAAAACATCTTGCAGAGACGACCAGAGAACTCCCCCAAGACGTTGTGGTGGTGGTGACTGTTTAAAAAAAAAAAAAAGAGACTAGGCTGTGTCCCAAAAGAGCACCCTATTCCCTATGTAGTGCATTACGTTTTCTAGTGCAGTCTTGACTGGGTTTTCCAGAGGAGGAGGAGGTCTTGACTGGGTTTTCCAGAGGAGGAGGAGGTCTTGACTGGGTTTTCCAGAGGAGGAGGAGGTCTTGACTGGATTTTCCAGTGGAGGAGGAGTTCTTGACTGGGTTTTCCAGAGGAGGAGGTCTTGACTGGGTTTTCCAGTGGAGGAGGTCTGGGTTTTCCAGAGGAGGAGGAGGTCTGGGTTTTCAAGAGGAGGAGGTCTTGACTGGGTTTTCAAGAGGAGGAGGAGGTCTTGACTGGGTTTTCCAGAGGAGGAGGTCTTGACTGGGTTTTCCAGAGGAGGAGGTCTTGACTGGGTTTGGCCGTGCCTCCTCCCCTCCCCTCTCCTCTCCTCCCCTCCCCAGCCCTCCCCTCCCCTCCCCAGCCCAGACCTCCTCTCCTCCCCAGCCCAGACCTCCTCTCCTTCCCAGCCCAGACCTCCTCCCTCTTCTCTGCTCCCCTCCCCTCTCCTCTCCTCCCCAGCCCAGACCTCCTCTCCTCCCTCCCCAGCCCAAACCTCCTCCCCAGCCCAGACCTCATCCCCTCTCCACCCCTCCCCAGCCCAGACCTCCTCCCCTCCTCCTCTCCCCTCTCCTCCCCTCCCCAGCCCAGACCTCCTCTCCCCTCCCCCTCCTCCTCTCCTCTCCTCTCCCCTCTCCTCCCCAGCCCAGACCTCCCTCTCCTCCCCAGCCCAGACCTCCTCTCCTCCCCAGCCCAGACCTCCTCTCCTCCCCAGCCCAGACCTCCTCTCCTCCCCAGCCCAGACCTCCTCCCCTCTTCTCTCCTCCCCAGACCTCCTCCCCCCCTCCCCTCTCCTCTCCTCTCCTCCCCAGCCCAGACCTCCTCTCCTCCCCTCCCCAGCCCAGACCTCCCTCCCCAGCCCAGACCTCGTCCCCTCTCCCCTCTCCTCCCCAGCCCAGACCTCCTCTCCTCCCCAGCCCTCCTCCTCTCCCCTCCCCTCTCCTCCCCAGACCTCCTCTCCTCCCCTCCTCATCCCCTCCTCTGCTTGCTGATCAGACGGCTTCATGGTGAGGAATCTCTGTAAGCCATTTGCTCTCTGCAAGCTGCCGAATCAAAGGCAAGATTTCCGGACGGAGATTATCCAGTTTGTGCGATCTGATTACAAACTGCCACAGCCTGCTGTATTTTACTAGCTCCCAGCTTCACAGAGGAGAACACAGACAGTCAGTCAGTTTCACAGAGGAGAACACGGACAGTCAGTCAGTTTCGCAGAGGAGAACAGGGACAGTCAGTCAGTTTCACAGAGGAGAACACGGACAGTCAGTCAGTTTCACAGAGGAGAACAGGGACAGTCAGTCAGTTTCACAGAGGAGAACACGGACAGTCAGTCAGTTTCACAGAGGAGAACAGGGACAGTCAGTCAGTTTCACAGAGGAGAACACGGACAGTCAGCTTCACAGAGGAGGAGAACACGGACAGTCAGCTTCACAGAGGAGGAGAACACGGACAGTCAGCTTCACAGAGGAGGAGAACACGGACAGCCAGTCAGCTTCACAGAGGAGGAGAACACGAACAGTCAGTCAAGCTTCACAGAGGAGGAGAACACGGACAGTCAGCTTCACAGAGGAGGAGAACACGGACAGTCAGCTTCACAGAGGAGGAGAACACGGACAGCCAGTCAGCTTCACAGAGGAGGAGAACACGAACAGTCAGTCAAGCTTCACAGAGGAGGAGAACACGAACAGCCAGTCAGCTTCACAGAGGAGGAGAACACGGACAGCCAGTCAGCTTCACAGAGGAGGAGAACAAGGACAGTCAGTCAGCTTCACAGAGGAGGAGAACACGGACAGCCAGGCTGAGCAGCTGAACAGAATAGGATAAGAACTACCAGGGTATATTTCCACCTATTACAGCATATTAACACAATGACTGTCTGACACCAGTGGCCCTGCCCCCATCAGGAAATGTAATGCTCCGTCAATAGGAAGATAGCAGGAGAAAACAGTCTAGGACTGCTTCCTAAATAGCACCCTATTCCCAGTTTAGCGCACTACTTTAGACCAGTCAGACATCAGTACCAAAATGTACACAATCACTACTACTACTACTGTAAGTCGCTGTGTATAAGAGCATCTGCTAAATGACTAAATGGTAAATTGATAGCCTAGAAACAGTGCGGTTGGGCCTGACAGACAGGAGGGAGGGAGAGAAGCAGCACTTAACCCGGCCCAGCCAGGCTCATACACAATATCTCTGGTCTCTGGTTGGGTAATCACTGGGTTGTGGGTGGGACTCCTGGGTGGGAAACCACAGCTTGGTAGAATGGTAGCATCCATCCAGAAGAGCTTCTGGTACGAACCCAACGGCAGGCAGACAAGCAGGGTAGTTGAAGGTTACAAACCCTACTACTGTTTTAGACTCTCACGCTCCTAGATACGGGTGTTTTTAAGCCCTTTTTAAAAAAAACAAACAAATGACAGAGGAAGTATATGGATACTGAGTCAGCTTCACAGAGAACATGGACAGTCAGTCAGTCCATGGACAGTCAGTCAGTCAGTCCATGGACAGTCAGTCAGTCAGTCCATGGACAGTCAGTCAGTCAGTCAGTCAGTCCATGGACAGTCAGTCAGTCCATGGACAGTCAGTCAGTCCATGGACAGTCAGTCAGTCCATGGACAGTCAGTCAGTCCATGGACAGTCAGTCAGTCCATGGACAGTCAGTCAGTCCATGGACAGTCAGTCAGTCCATGGACAGTCAGTCAGTCGTTCATCAGGACATCCACTACATTTATAAACAGCTTATATAAAACAACATTTTGTTGAGTTGGAGGAACTAGTATAGAAGAATAGAGTCTAGTGGAATAACACAGCGAGGGGTTTAAAAAGCTTCTCAGTGAACCAGCGTCCTGACTGACATCCATTATTTAGAAGCAGGAGGTTGTGTGTAACGGAGGAGAGAGAGAGGCACTACAAACAGTTTGAAAAGGAATCTTGAATACTGCTGCAGAAGAAAGGCCTGGTGGTGAACGGGTGACAAACCAACAAGTCTCAGAGGAGAGGAGAGCCAGAGGAGAGGAGAGGAGAGGAGAGCCAGAGGAGAGGAGAGGAGGTCTGGGCCTCTTCTTCAGGAGGAGAGGAGAGCCAGAGGAGAGGAGAGGAGAGGAGAGCCAGAGGAGAGGAGAGGAGGTCTGGGCCTCTTCTTCAGGAGAGAGGGAGAGGAGAGCCAGAGGAGAGGAGAGGAGGTCTGGGCCTCTTCTTCAGGAGGAGAGGAGAGCCAGAGGAGAGGAGAGGAGAGCCAGAGGAGAGGAGAGGAGGTCTGGGCCTCTTCTTCAGGAGGAGAGGAGAGGAGAGCCAGAGGAGAGGAGAGGAGGTCTGGGCCTCTTCTTCAGGAGAGAGGAGAGGAGAGGAGAGCCAGAGGAGAGGAGAGGAGAGCCAGAGGAGAGCCAGAGGAGAGGAGAGGAGAGCCAGAGGAGAGGAGAGCCAGAGGAGAGCCAGAGGAGAGGAGAGGAGAGCCAGAGGAGAGGAGAGCCAGAGGAGAGGAGAGCCAGAGGAGAGGAGAGGAGGTCTGGGCCTCTTCTTCAGGAGGAGAGGAGAGGAGAGCCAGAGGAGAGCCAGAGGAGAGGAGAGCCAGAGGAGAAGAGAGGAGAGGAGAGGAGGTCTGGGCCTCTTCTTCAGGAGGAGAGGAGAGCCAGAGAGAGCCAGAGGAGAGGAGAGCCAGAGGAGAAGAGAGGAGAGGAGAGGGAGGTCTGGGCCTCTTCTTCAGGAGGAGAGGAGAGCCAGAGGAGAGGAGAGCCAGAGGAGAGCCAGAGGAGAGGAGAGCCAGAGGAGAGGAGAGCCAGAGGAGAGGAGAGAGAGGAGAGGAGAGCCAGAGGAGAGGAGAGCCAGAGGAGAGCCAGAGGAGAGGAGAGCCAGAGGAGAGGAGAGGAGGAATGCAGTTTAGACATTCTGTATTGTTGAACCCCTTTCAGCTCCTAACCCTGTCCCTAACCCTGTCCCTGTCCCTGTCCCTAACCCTGTCCCTAACCCTGTCCCTGTCCCTAACCCTGTCCCTAACCCTGTCCCTAACCCTGTCCCTAACCCTGTCCCTGTCCCTAACCCTGTCCCTAACCCTGTCCCTAACCCTGTCCCTAGCCCTGTCCCTAACCCTGTCCCTAACCCTGTCCCTAGCCCTGTCCCTAACACCGGCACCCTGCCCCTGTCCCTAACCCTGTCCCTAGCCCTGTCCCTAACCCTGTCCCTAACCCTGTCCCTAACCCTGTCCCTAACCCTGTCCCTAGCCCTGTCCCTAGCCCTGCCCCTAACCCTGCCCCTAGCCCTGTCCCTAACCCTGTCCCTAACCCTGTCCCTAACCCTGTCCCTAGCCCTGTCCCTAACCCTGTCCCTAACCCTGTCCCTAGCCCTGTCCCTAGCCCTGCCCCTAACCCTGTCCCTAACCCTGTCCCTAACCCTGTCCCTAACCCTGTCCCTAGCCCTGTCCCTAACCCTGTCCCTAGCCCTGTCCCTAACCCTGCACCCTGCCCCTGTCCCTAACCCTGTCCCTAGCCCTGTCCCTAACCCTGTCCCTAACCCTGTCCCTAACCCTGTCCCTAGCCCTGCCCCTAGCCCTGCCCCTAACCCTGCCCCTAGCCCTGTCCCTAACCCTGTCCCTAACCCTGTCCCTAGCCCTGTCCCTAACCCTGTCCCTAACCCTGTCCCTAGCCCTGCCCCTAGCCCTGCCCCTAACCCTGTCCCTAACCCTGTCCCTAACCCTGTCCCTAACCCTGTCCCTAACCCTGCCCCTAGCCTGTCCCTAACCCTGTCCCTAACCCTGTCCCTAACCCTGTCCCTGTTCCTAACCCTGTCCCTAACCCTGTCCCTGTTCCTAACCCTGCCCCTAGCCCTGTCCCTAACCCTGCCCCTGTCCCTGTCCCTAACCCTGTCCCTAACCCTGTCCCTGCCCCTGTTCCTGACCCTCTGGCCTGTCCCTAACCCTGCCCCTAGCCCTGTCCCTAACCCTGTCCCTGTCCCTGTCCCTAACCCTTCCCCTGTCCCTCGCCCTGTCCCTCACCCTGGCCCTAACCCTGTCCCTGTCCCTAGCCCTGTCCCTAACCCTGTCCTTGTCCCTGTCCCTAACCCTGTCCGTGTCCCTGTCCCTAACCCTGTCCTGTCCCTAACCCTGTCCCCAGCCCTGTCCCTAACCCTGTCCCTAACCCTGTCCCTAGCCCTGTCCCTAACCCTGTCCCTAGCCCTGTCCCTAACCCTGTCCCTAGCCCTGTCCCTAACCCTGTCCCTAGCCCTGTCCCTAACCCTGTCCCTAGCCCTGTCCCTAGCCCTGTCCCTAGCCCTGTCCCTAGCCCTGTCCCTGTCCCTAGCCCTGTCCCTGTCCCTAGCCCTGTCCCTAACCCTGTCCCTGTCCCTAGCCCTGTCCCTGTCCCTAACCCTCAACAGCCTCAGCGTGAGGTGTGAAGGAGGAAGCTGTGTTTATATGGAGGCTGAGTCCTCAGGTAAACCTGTCTGAAACACACACACACACACACACTTGTCTGAAACCACACACACACTGACACACATGTCTATGTTAGTACCATGACCTTGCTGCTCCCTGCATTCCCTGACACACTCCCTGGATCATTATGGAGACACTGGGAAAACACAGGGCTGAACCCCCCACACACACACACACACACACACACACACACACACACACACACACACACACACACACGGCTGTATATTTATACAGCAACCCCATTGGGTAAGAATGAGAGTTGACTTCAGGGCGAGGGGCCTCTGTTAGTACTACAGTCCTACTCTGGGGGTACTCTGTTAGTACTACAGTACTACTCTGGGGTACTCTGTTAGTACTACAGTACTCCTCTCTTAGTACTACAGTACTACTCTGTTAGTACTACAGTACTACTCTGGGGGTACTCTGTTAGTACTACAGTACTCCTCTGTTAGTACTACAGTACTCCTCTGGGGGGGTACTCTGTTAGTACTACAGTACTCCTCTGTTAGTACTAGAGTACTACTCCTCTGTGGGTACTATGTTAGTACTACAGTACTATTCCTCATTGGTTACTCTGTTAGTACTACAGTACTTCTCTGTTAGTACTACAGTACTCCCTGGGTGTACTCTGTTAGTACTACAGTACTCCTCTGGGGGTACTCTGTTAGTACTACAGTACTACTCTGTTAGTACTACAGTACTACTCTGGGGGTACTCTGTTAGTACTACAGTACTACTCTGTTAGTACTACAGTACTATTCCTCTGGGGGTACTCTGTTAGTACTACAGTACTATTCCTCATTGGTTACTCTGTTAGTACTACAGTACTTCTCTGTTAGTACTACAGTACTCCCCTGGGCGTACTCTGCTAGTACTACAGTACTCCTCTGGGGGTACTCTGTTAGTACTACAGTACTCCTCTGTTAGTACTACAGTACTCCTCTGGGGGTACTCTGTTAGTACTACAGTACTACTCCTCTGTGGGTACTCTGTTAGTACTACAGTATTCCTCTGGGGGTACTCTGTTAGTACTACAGTACTCCTCTGTTAGTACTACAGTACTACTCCTCTGTGGGTACTCTGTTAGTACTACAGTATTCCTCTGGGGTCCTCTGTTAGTACTACAGTATTCCTCTGGGGCTCCTCTGTTAGTACTACAGTACTCCTCTGTTAGTACTAGAGTACTACTCCTCTGTGGGTACTCTGTTAGTACTACAGTACTACTCCTCTGTGGGTACTCTGTTAGTACTACAGTACTCCTCTGGGGGTACTCTGTTAGTACTACAGTACTACTCTGTTAGTACTACAGTACTACTCTGGGGTACTCTGTTAGTACTACAGTACTACTCTGTTAGTACTACAGTACTATTCCTCTGGGGGTACTCTGTTAGTACTACAGTACTATTCCTCATTGGTTACTCTGTTAGTACTACAGTACTTCTCTGTTAGTACTACAGTACTCCCCTGGGTGTACTCTGCTAGTACTACAGTACTCCTCTGGGGTACTCTGTTAGTACTACAGTACTCCTCTGTTAGTACTACAGTACTCCTCTGTGGGGGTACTCTGTTAGTACTACAGTACTACTCCTCTGTGGGTACTCTGTTAGTACTACAGTATTCCTCTGGGGGTACTCTGTTAGTACTACAGTACTCCTCTGTTAGTACTACAGTACTACTCCTCTGTGGGTACTCTGTTAGTACTACAGTATTCCTCTGGGGGTCCTCTGTTAGTACTACAGTATTCCTCTGGGGCTCCTCTGTTAGTACTACAGTACTCCTCTGTTAGTACTAGAGTACTACTCCTCTGTGGGTACTCTGTTAGTACTACAGTACTACTCCTCTGTGGGTACTCTGTTAGTACTACAGTACTCCTCTGTTACTACTACAGTACTCCTCTGTTAGTACTACAGTATTCCTCTGGGGGTCCTCTGTTAGTACTACAGTACTCCTCTGTTAGTACTACAGTACTCCTCTGTTAGTACTACAGTACTCCTCTGTTAGTACTACAGTACTCCTCTGTTAGTACTACAGGACTGTTGAAGTTCATTAGACCTCTTTTCCATTCATAATATCTGTTCATCGTCTGTGGTGGTATTGTATGTTGTCCTGTTCACAGTCTGTGGTGGTATTGGATGTTGTCCTGTTCACAGTCTGTGGTGGTATTGTATGTTGTCCTGGTCATCGTCTGTGGTGGTATTGTATGTTGTCCTGTTCATCGTTGTAATGTTTTGCCTCACGGCCCGGTCCTTATTGTACATGATCGTTAGTTCTCAATGGAGTTTTTCCTCCTTAAATAAAAGTGGAAATAATTAACACATCAAATCTGCCGATGGCGAAGTGTCTCTTTTAGTTCCCCGGTAAAGCCTCGGTGAGAGGGGTTTTCAGTAAGCCGCTGTTGTTGATGGAGCTGGGCTCCTAGTGGTCAGACTTACAGCAGGCTGTGGTTATGGTTACTGCTCTCCTCAGACAGGAAGTGGAGGGGGGGGGGGATAAACCCTCAGCTTCCTGCAGTCAGTGAGTCAGGCCACTGAAGTGATGATCAATACGTGGTGTACAGGATGCTCCTCTCTACAGACTAATCCCTCTCCAGAGGCCCTCCGGACAGCAGGCTGCTATTCATTCCATTACTGCAGTCTGCAGATTACAGAGAGTTAAGGGAATCTGCATTGGGTTTAGGGTTAAGGGTTTAGGGCCTTCCATTGGGTTTAGGGTTTAGGGCCTTCCATTGGGTTTAGGGCCTTCCATTGGGTTTAGGGTTTTAGTGCCTTCCATTGGGTTTAGGGCCTTCCATTGGGTTTAGGGTTTAGGGCCTTCCATTGGGTTTAGGGTTTAGAGCCTTCCATTGGGTTTAGGGCCTTCCATTGGGTTAAGGGCCTTCCATTGGGTTAAGGGCCTTCCATTGGGTTTAGGGTTTAGGGCCTTCCATTGGGTTTAGGGCCTTCCATTGGGTTTAGGGCCTTCCATTGGATTTAGGGTTTAGGGCCTTCCATTGGGTTTAGGGCCTTCCATTGGGTTTAGGGTTTAGGGCCTTCCATTGGGTTTAGGGTTTAGGGCCTTCCATTGGGTTTAGGGTTTAGGGCCTTCCATTGGGTTTAGGGTTAAGGGCCTTCTATTGGGTTAAGGGCCTTCCATTGGGTTTAGGGTTTAGGGCCTTCTATTGGGTTAAGAGGTCCTGTATTACGATTGGTTGAGCTGACATTTGGTTTAGGTTTAGGGGTCCTACATTCACAAAATAGATGGCATCATGAGGAAAAATTATGTGGATATATTGGAGCAACATCTCAAGACATCAGTCAGGAAGTTAAAGCTTGGTTGCAAATGGGTCTTTCAAATGGACAATGACCCCAAGCATACTTCCAAAGTTGTGGAAAAATGGCTTAAGGACAACAAAGTCAAGGTATTGGAGTGGCCATCACAAAGCCCTGACCTCAATCCTATAGAAACGCAGGTGCGTGCTAAGGAGGCCTACAAACCTGACTCAGTTCCACCAGCTCTGGTCAGGAGGAATGAGCGAAAAATCGCCCAACTTATTGTGGGAAGCTTGTGGAACGCTACCTGAAAACGTTTGACCCAAGTTAAACAATTTAAAGGCAATGCTACCGAATACTAATTGAGTGTATGTAAACTTCTGACCCACTGGGAATGTGATGAAAGAAATAAAAGCTGAAATAAATCATTCTCTCTACTATTATTCTGACATTTCACATTCTTAAAATAAAGTGGTGATCCTAATTGACCTAAAACAGGGAATTTTTTACGAGGATTAAATGTCAGGAATTATGGAGAAACTGAGTTTAAATGTATTTGGTTAAGGTGTATGTAAACTTCCAAACTTCACAACTGTCTGTCCGGGAAACCAGCCCCCATATATGTTGGATGTGATTAATAATGGTCTAGTTCTGTGAAGGGAACACTTGAAGAGAGAGTCCAGTGGAAGTCTGTGTAGAAGTGTCTCAGTGAAAAACCCTATGGTTGTATGCCACTGTGTTCCTCATACCGTGGGTGGTCTGTATGTCCCAGGCTGAGTGGTAGCTGAGTGGTAGCTCCCTCTGACCCCGGAGTCATTATAGCAGGGATGACTGACCATATAAGGCAGGACATTTTGATTGGATTCTTTTCTAACCAATAAAAAAAACCCGGTGGTGCTCGTAGGGAAAGTCCCAGTGCTACTTGATTCAGGCTAAAACACAGATGTTTTTTTTCCCCACTATATTGTACTAAATTTATTTTATGTTCTCTGACAGTAGAGGGATTTTCTTCTCAAATTAAGCTTTCCTGTCCTTGGCTCATTGATATATTGCTTTTCAGTAAAGAGTCAGGATCCACTTCGCCTCGGAGGGAGAGGGGGAGGGAGGGTGTGAGTGCGTGTGTTATTGAGTAGGGAAGGTTTTGCTTTCATCTGGGCCCATCTCCGTGATGTGTGGGATTGGGGGATGATATGGGGTCGGGGGATGATATGGGATCGGGGGATGATATGGGGTCGGGGGATGATATGGGGTCGGGGGATGATATGGGTCAGGGGATGGTATGGGGTAGGGGGATGATATAGGGTCGGGATGGTATGGGGTCAGGGGATGATATGGGGTAGGGGGATGATATAGGGTCGGGGGATGATATGGGGTCGGGGGATGATATGGGGTCGGGGAATGATATGGGGTCGGGGGATGATATGGGATCGGGGGATGATATGGGGTCGGGGGATGATATGGGATCGGGGGATGATATGGGGTTGGGGGATGATATGGGTCTGGGGGATGGTATGGGGTAGGGGGATGATATAGGGTCGGGATGGTATGGGGTCAGGGGATGATATGGGGTAGGGGGATGATATAGGGTCGGGGGATGATATGGGGTCAGAGGATGATATGGGGTCAGAGGATGATATGGGGTCAGGGGATGATATGGGGTCAGGGGATGATATGGGGTAGGGGATGATATGGGGTCAGGGGATGGTATGGGATCGGGGGATGATATGGGGTCAGGGGATGGTATGGGATCGGGGGATGATATGGGGTCGGGGGATGATATGGGGTAGGGGATGATATGGGGTCAGGGGATGGTATGGGATCGGGGGATGATATGGGGTCGGGGGATGATATGGGGTAGGGGGATGATATGGGGTCAGGGGATGATATTGGGTCAGGGGATGATATTGGGTCAGGGGATGATATGGGGTCAGGGGATGATATTGGGTCAGGGGATGATATGGGGTCGGGATGATATGGGGTCAGGGGATGATATGGGGTCAGGGGATGGTATGGGGTCAGAGGATGATATGGGGTCAGGGGATTATATGGGGTCAGGGAATGATATGGGGTCAGGGGATGGTATGGGGTAGGGGATGATATGGGGTAGGGGTGGTGGTATGGGGTAGGGGATGATATGGGGTAGGGGTGGTGGTATGGGGTAGGGGATGATATGGGGTAGGGGTGGTGGTATGGGGTAGGGGATGATATGGGGTAGGGGGATGGTAGTAGAGGTGGTGGTAGTAGGTGGTGGTAGTAGGGGTGGTAGGGGTGGTGGTATGGGTGATGTGTTGGGGTGGTGGTATGGGTGATGTGTAGGGGTGGTGGTATGGCGTCGGGGTGGTGGTATGGGTGATGTGTAGGGGTGGTGGTATGGGGTCGGGGTGGTGGTATGGGTGATGTGTAGGGGTGGTGGTATGGGGTCGGGGTGGTGGTATGGGTGATGCGTAGGGGTGGTGGTATGGGTGATGTGTAGGGGTGGTGGTATGGGTGATGTGTAGGGGTGGTGGTATGGGTGATGTGTAGGGGTGGTGGTATGGGTGATGTGTAGGGGTGGTGGTATGGGTGATGTGTAGGGGTGATGTGTAGGGGTGGTATTATGGGTGATGTGTAGGGGTGGTGGTATGGGGCAGGGGTGGTGGTATGGGTGATGTGTAGGGGTGGTGGTATGGGGCAGGGGTGGTGGTATGGGTGATGTGTAGGGGTGGTGGTATGGGTGATGTGTAGGGGTGGTGGTATGGGTGATGTGTAGGGGTGGTGGTATGGGTGATGTGTAGGGGTGGTGGTATGGGTGATGTGTAGGGGTGATGTGTAGGGGTGGTATTATGGGTGATGTGTAGGGGTGGTGGTATGGGGCAGGGGTGGTGGTATGGGTGATGTGTAGGGGTGGTGGTATGGGTGATGTGTAGGGGTGGTGGTATGGGTGATGTGTAGGGGTGATGTGTAGGGGTGGTATTATGGGTGATGTGTAGGGGTGGTGGTATGGGGCAGGGGTGGTGGTATGGGTGATGTGTAGGGGTGGTGGTATGGGTGATGTGTAGGGGTGGTGGTATGGGTGATGTGTAGGGGTGGTGGTATGGGGTCGGGGTGGTGGTATGGGTGATGTGTAGGGGTGGTGGTATGGGGTTGGGGTGGTGGTATGGGTGATGTGTGGTGGGTAGTTAGGAGAGAGAGAGAGAGAGAGAGAGGATTGTGGGAGAGAGGGGATTGTGGGGGAGAGAGAGAGAGGGGATTGTGGGAGAGAGAGAGGATTTTGGGAGAGAGAGAGGGGATTGTGGGAGAGAGAGAGAGAGAGAGAGAGGATTGTGGGAGAGAGAGAGAGGATTGTGGGAGAGAGAGAGGATTGTGGGAGAGAGAGAGAGGATGGTGGCAGAGAGAGAGAGGATTGTGGGAGGCATATGGTTTAGCTGAAATGATAATAAACATTGTATGCTTGGAGACGTCTATCGCCTGCCTGACGCTGACCACATTGCTCCTTAAAATGACCAACACGATAAGAATTTACATGTGTTATAATTATGTTGTAATTGCTTATTAAGTCTTTCACAGAACCTTGAGACCATTATAATTTCCAGCTGACAGGGAGGGAGAGGACTCTCTGTCTCTCTCTGTCTCTCTCTCTGTCTCTCTCTCTGTCAATTTTTCAATTCAATTCAATTCAAGGGCTTTATTGGCATGGGAAACATGTGTTAACATTGCCAAAGCAAGTGAGGTAGACAACATACAACATCACAGAGACATCTCTGTCTCTCTCTCTGTCTGTCTGTCTGTCTGTCTGTCTGTCTGTCTGTCTGTCTGTCTGTCTGTCTGTCTGTCTGTCTGTCTGTCTGTCTGTCTGTCTGTCTGTCTGTCTGTCTGTCTCTCTCTCTCTCAATTCAATTCTCTCTCTCTCTCTCTCTCTCTCTCTCTCAATTCAATTCTCTCTCTAATTCAATTCTCTCTCTCTCAATTCAATTCTCTCTCTCAATTCAATTCTCTCTCTCTCAATTCAATTGTCTCTCTCTCTGTCTCTCTCTGTCTCTCTCTCTTTCTGTCTCTGTCTCTCTCTCTGTCTCTCTCACTCTGTCTCTCTCTCTCTCTCTCTGTCTCTCTCTCTCACTCTGTCTCTCTCTCTCACTCTCTCTCTCTCTCTCTCTCTCTCTCTCTCTCTCTGTCAGTAGTCGTCTCCACTGCACCGTGGCCTCTTGTTGAGGAGAATCAAGGAGAAGAACACACTGACTTCTGGGCCTGGAGACTGGGGCAGGGGTCTGTTGTATTGCCGTAATGTCTGATTCATCCAGGTCGTTATGAAGACATGAAACATGTCTCATCAGATTATATTGATACAGACAACCACATCCCTGAACTAGGGGAGGATGTAGTGATGTACTGTAGTAACATAACTGCTCTGTTATGTTGACCTGAATAACTTGATTTTGATATTTACAGTACTTGACACATGTTGATCTTTTAAGAAGCTAGATACAGTAGAGATGTAAAACCTTTCTCAGAGGGCTTTATGTTCCCACAGCCTGACAACACCTTCTTAGTCTTAACCTGTTGGAGTCTAGCATACTAAACCTCTCTCAGTGGGCTTTATGGGTAGGGTCCTAACCTGTTGGAGTCTAGCATACTAAACCTCTCTGAGGGCTTTATGGGTAGGGTCCTAACCTGTTGGAGTCTAGCATACTAAACCTCTCTCAGAGGGCTTTATGGGTAGGGTCCTAACCTGTTGGTGTCTAGCATACTAAACCTCTCTCAGAGGGCTTCATGTTACCACAGCCTGACAACACCCTCCTAGTCTTAACCTGTTGGAGTCTAGCATACTAAACCTCTCTCAGAGGGCTTTATGGGTAGGGTCCTAACCTGTTGGAATCTAGCATACTAAACCTCTCTCAGAAGGCTTTATGGGTAGGGTCCTAACCTGTTGGAGTCTAGCATACTAAACCTCTCTCAGAGGGCTTTATGGGTAGGGTCCTAACCTGTTGTAGTCTAGCATACTAAACCTCTCTGAGGGCTTTATGGTTAGGGTCCTAACCTGTTGGAGTCTAGCATACTAAACCTCTCTCAGAGGGCTTTATGGGTAGGATCCTAACCTGTTGGAGTCTAGCATACTAAACCTCTCTCAGAGGGCTTTATGGGTAGGGTCCTAACCTGTTGGAGTCTAGCATACTAAAAGCCCTCGGAAGGAGGTTATGTTACCACAGTCTGACAACACCTGGCTCCTAACAGGGGAGAATAGGTCCAGAGACAACCATTTTCAAGTTATTTGTGGTTTGGAATATATACATTGGAAATCTTACTGACCCATTGGCCTTTCCACAGGCCTCTCCTCCCTGAATGTAAGGTGTCCAATCAAAATCTTCGGACCAAGGGGTAAAATAATGTTAATTATGTAGATGATCCTCTAGGAAAACCAATGGTCATTAAGCAATACGGCCCTAGGGCGTGTGGTATATGGCCAATATACCACTGCTAAGGGATGTCCTTAGGCCCCGACGCAACGCGGAGTGCCTGGACCACAGCCATTAGCCGTGGTATATCGGCCATATATCACAAACCCCAGAGGTGCCTTATTGCTATTATAAACTGGTTACCAACGTAATTAGAACAGCAAATAGTATTTATTGTTTTAGTGTTGAAATTCAATCTCCAGCGGTCCCATAGTAACGAACATGTCTGGAGTCGGGACGAGACAAGACAGGCAGCTTTTCTCAGCCAGTCGAAATCATGAATCGGGATCATTTATATTTATTTATATTCATATATATATATCCATAGAAATGATCCCGATTCATATATATATATATATATATATATATATATATATATATATATATCAGAACTTCAATTGAAAGAAGGTTCCATGAAATGAAGTGCAGCTGGTTTTCAGTCATTCCAGCTTCAGTTTGAAGTGATTGACAGTATATTAGAGATACATCACTACAGTATATTAGAGATACATCACTACAGTATATTAGATACATCACTGCAGTGTATTAGAGATACATCACTACAGTGTATTAGAGATACATCACTACAGTGTATTAGAGACACATCACTACAGTATATTAGAGATACATCACTACAGTATATTAGAGATACATCACTACAGTGTATTAGAGATACATCACTACAGTGTATTAGAGACACATCACTACAGTATATTAGAGATACATCACTACAGTATATTAGAGATACATCACTACAGTGTATTAGAGATACATCACTACAGTGTAGAGATACATCACTACAGTGTATTAGAGATACATCACTACAGTATATTAGAGATACATCACTACAGTGTATTAGAGATACATCACTACAGTATATTAGAGATACATCACTACAGTGTATTAGAGATACATCACTACAGTGTAGAGATACATCACTACAGTGTATTAGAGATACATCACTACAGTATATTAGAGATACATCACTACAGTGTATTAGAGATACATCACTACAGTGTATTAGAGATATGATACATCACTACAGTATATTAGAGATACATCACTACAGTATATTAGAGATACATCACTACAGTGTATTAGAGATACATCACTACAGTGTATTAGAGATACATCACTACAGTGTATTAGAGATACATCACTACAGTATATTAGAGATACATCACTACAGTGTATTACATCACTACAGTGTATTAGAGATACATCACTACAGTGTATTAGAGATACATCACTACAGTGTATTAGAGACACATCACTACAGTGTATTAGAGATACATCACTACAGTATATTAGAGATACATCACTACAGTGTATTAGAGATACATCACTACAGTGTATTAGAGATACATCACTACAGTGTAGAGATACATCACTACAGTGTATTAGAGATACATCACTACAGTGTATTAGAGATACATCACTACAGTATATTAGAGATACATCACTACAGTATATTAGAGATACATCACTACAGTGTATTAGAGATACATCACTACAGTATATTAGAGATACATCACTACAGTATATTAGAGATACATCACTGCAGTATATTAGAGATACATCACTACAGTGTATTAGAGACACATCACTACAGTATATTAGAGATACATCACTACAGTGTATTAGAGATACATCACTACAGTATATTAGAGATACATCACTGCAGTATATTAGAGATACATCACTACAGTGTATTAGAGACACATCACTACAGTGTATTAGAGATACATCACTACAGTATATTAGAGATACATCACTACAGTGTATTAGAGATACATCACTACAGTATATTAGAGATACATCACTACAGTGTATTAGAGACACATCACTACAGTATATTAGAGATACATCACTACAGTGTATTAGAGATACATCACTACAGTATATTAGAGATACATCACTACAGTGTAGAGATACATCACTACAGTATATTAGAGATACATCACTACAGTGTATTAGAGATACATCACTACAGTGTATTAGAGATACATCACTACAGTGTATTAGAGATACATCACTACAGTGTATTAGAGATACATCACTACAGTGTATTAGAGATACATCACTACAGTATATTAGAGATACATCACTACAGTATATTAGAGATACATCACTACAGTAGAGATACATCACTACAGTGTATTAGAGATACATCACTACAGTGTATTAGAGATACATCACTACAGTATATTAGAGATACATCACTACAGTATATTAGAGATACATCACTACAGTGTATTAGAGATACATCACTACAGTATATTAGAGATACATCACTACAGTGTATTAGAGATACATCACTACAGTGTATTAGAGATACATCACTACAGTATATTAGAGATATGATACATCACTACAGTATATTAGAGATATGATACATCACTACAGTGTATTAGAGATACATCACTACAGTGTATTAGAGATACATCACTACAGTGTATTAGAGATACATCACTACAGTGTATTAGAGATACATCACTACAGTGTATTAGAGATACATCACTACAGTGTATTAGAGATATGATACATCACTACAGTGTATTAGAGATACATCACTACAGTATATTAGAGATACATCACTACAGTGTATTAGAGATACATCACTACAGTATATTAGAGATACATCACTACAGTGTATTAGAGATACATCACTACAGTGTAGAGATACATCACTACAGTGTATTAGAGATACATCACTACAGTGTAGAGATACATCACTACAGTATATTAGAGATACATCACTACAGTGTATTAGAGATACATCACTACAGTGTATTAGAGATACATCACTACAGTGTATTAGAGATACATCACTACAGTGTAGAGATACATCACTACAGTGTATTAGAGATACATCACTACATTAGAGATACATCACTACAGTATATTAGAGATACATCACTACAGTGTATTAGAGATACATCACTACAGTGTAGAGATACATCACTACAGTATATTAGAGATACATCACTACAGTATATTAGAGATACATCACTACAGTGTATTAGAGATACATCACTACAGTATATTAGAGATGCATCACTACAGTGTATTAGAGATACATCACTACAGTATTAGAGATACATCACTACAGTATATTAGAGATACATCACTACAGTATATTAGAGATACATCACTACAGTGTATTAGAGATACATCACTACAGTATATTAGAGATACATCACTACAGTATATTAGAGATACATCACTACAGTGTATTAGAGATACATCACTACAGTGTATTAGAGACACTTCACTACAGTGTATTAGAGATACATCACTACAGTGTATTAGAGATACATCACTACAGTGTAGAGATACATCACTACAGTATATTAGAGATACATCACTACAGTATATTAGAGATACATCACTACAGTATATTAGAGATACATCACTACAGTATATTAGAGATACATCACTACAGTGTATTAGAGATACATCACTACAGTATATTAGAGATACATCACTACAGTGTATTAGAGATACATCACTACAGTGTATTAGAGATACATCACTACAGTGTATTAGAGATACATCACTACAGTGTATTAGAGATACATCACTACAGTGTATTAGAGACACATCACTACAGTGTATTAGAGATACATCACTACAGTGTATTAGAGATACATCACTACAGTGTAGAGATACATCACTACAGTATATTAGAGATACATCACTACAGTGTATTAGAGATACATCACTACAGTGTATTAGAGATACATCACTACAGTGTATTAGAGACACATCACTACAGTGTATTAGAGATACATCACTACAGTATATTAGAGATACATCACTACAGTAGAGATATCACTAGAGATACATCACTACAGTGTATTAGAGATACATCACTACAGTGTATTAGAGATACATCACTACAGTGTATTAGAGATACATCACTACAGTATATTAGAGATATGATACATCACTACAGTATATTAGAGATATGATACATCACTACAGTGTATTAGAGATATGATACATCACTACAGTGTATTAGAGATACATCACTACAGTGTATTAGAGATACATCACTACAGTGTATTAGAGATACATCACTACAGTGTATTAGAGATACATCACTACAGTGTATTAGAGATACATCACTACAGTGTATTAGAGATACATCACTACAGTATATTAGAGATATATCACTACAGTGTATTAGAGATACATCACTACAGTGTATTAGAGATATGATACATCACTACAGTGTATTAGAGATACATCACTACAGTATATTAGAGATACATCACTACAGTATATTAGAGATACATCACTACAGTGTAGAGATACATCACTACAGTGTATTAGAGATATGATACATCACTACAGTGTATTAGAGATACATCACTACAGTATATTAGAGATACATCACTACAGTGTATTAGAGATACATCACTACAGTGTATTAGAGATACATCACTACAGTATATTAGAGATATGATACATCACTACAGTGTATTAGAGATATGATACATCACTACAGTGTATTAGAGATACATCACTACAGTGTATTAGAGATACATCACTACAGTGTATTAGAGATACATCACTACAGTGTATTAGAGATACATCACTACAGTGTATTAGAGATACATCACTACAGTGTATTAGAGATACATCACTACAGTGTATTAGAGATACATCACTACAGTGTATTAGAGATACATCACTACATATGATACATCACTACAGTGTATTAGAGATACATCACTACAGTATATTAGAGATACATCACTACAGTATATTAGAGATACATCACTACAGTATATTAGAGATACATCACTACAGTGTATTAGAGATACATCACTACAGTGTATTAGAGATACATCACTACAGTGTATTAGAGATACATCACTACAGTGTATTAGAGATACATCACTACAGTATATTAGAGATACATCACTACAGTATATTAGAGATACATCACTACAGTATATTAGAGATACATCACTACAGTGTATTAGAGATACATCACTACAGTGTATTAGAGATACATCACTACAGTGTATTAGAGATACATCACTACAGTGTATTAGAGATACATCACTACAGTGTAGAGATACATCACTACAGTGTATTAGAGATACATCACTACAGTGTATTAGAGATACATCACTACAGTGTATTAGAGATACATCACTACAGTGTATTAGAGATACATCACTACAGTGTATTAGAGATACATCACTACAGTGTATTAGAGATACATCACTACAGTATATTAGAGATACATCACTACAGTGTATTAGAGATACATCACTACAGTGTATTAGAGATACATCACTACAGTGTATTAGAGATACATCATACAGTGTAGAGATACATCACTACAGTATATTAGAGATACATCACTACAGTATATTAGAGATACATCACTACAGTGTATTAGAGATACATCACTACAGTATATTAGAGATACATCACTACAGTGTATTAGAGATACATCACTACAGTATATTAGAGATACATCACTACAGTATATTAGAGATACATCACTACAGTGTATTAGATAGATACATCACTACAGTGTATTAGAGATACATCACTACAGTGTATTAGAGACACTTCACTACAGTGTATTAGAGATACATCACTACAGTGTATTAGAGATACATCACTACAGTGTAGAGATACATCACTACAGTATATTAGAGATACATCACTACAGTATATTAGAGATACATCACTACAGTATATTAGAGATACATCACTACAGTGTATTAGAGATACATCACTACAGTATATTAGAGATACATCACTACAGTGTATTAGAGATACATCACTACAGTATATTAGAGATACATCACTACAGTGTATTAGAGATACATCACTACAGTGTATTAGAGATACATCACTACAGTGTATTAGAGATACATCACTACAGTAGAGATACATCACTACAGTTAGAGATACATCACTACAGTGTATTAGAGATACATCACTACAGTGTATTAGAGATACATCACTACAGTAGAGATACATCACTTGTATTAGAGATACATCACTACAGTGTATTAGAGATACATCACTACAGTGTATTAGAGATACATCACTACAGTATATTAGAGATACATCACTACAGTGTATTAGAGATACATCACTACAGTATATTAGAGATAGATACATCACTACAGTATATTAGAGATATGATACATCACTACAGTGTATTAGAGATATGATACATCACTACAGTGTATTAGAGATACATCACTACAGTGTATTAGAGATACATCACTACAGTGTATTAGAGATACATCACTACAGTGTATTAGAGATACATCACTACAGTGTATTAGAGATACATCACTACAGTGTATTAGAGATACATCACTACAGTATATTAGAGATACATCACTACAGTGTATTAGAGATACATCACTACAGTGTATTAGAGATATGATACATCACTACAGTGTATTAGAGATATGATACATCACTACAGTGTATTAGAGATACATCACTACAGTGTATTAGAGATAAGATACATCACTACAGTGTATTAGAGATATGATACATCACTACAGTGTATTAGAGATACATCACTACAGTGTATTAGAGACAAATCACTACAGTGTATTAGAGATACATCACTACAGTGTATTAGAGATACATCACTACAGTATATTAGAGATATGATACATCACTACAGTGTATTAGAGATATGATACATCACTACAGTGTATTAGAGATACATCACTACAGTGTATTAGAGATACATCACTACAGTGTATTAGAGATACATCACTACAGTGTATTAGAGATATGATACATCACTACAGTGTATTAGAGATACATCACTACAGTGTATTAGAGATACATCACTACAGTGTATTAGAGATATGATACATCACTACAGTGTATTAGAGATACATCACTACAGTATATTAGAGATACATCACTACAGTATATTAGAGACACATCACTACAGTGTATTAGAGATACATCACTACAGTGTATTAGAGATACATCACTACAGTGTAGAGATACATCACTACAGTGTATTAGAGATGCATCACTACAGTGTATTAGAGATACATCACTACAGTATATTAGAGATACATCACTACAGTATATTAGAGATACATCACTACAGTGTATTAGAGATACATCACTACAGTGTATTAGGATACATCACTACAGTGTATTAGAGATACATCACTACAGTGTATTAGAGATACATCACTACAGTGTATTAGAGATACATCACTACAGTGTATTAGAGATACATCACTACAGTGTATTAGAGACAAATCACTACAGTGTATTAGAGATACATCACTACAGTGTATTAGAGATACATCACTACAGTATATTAGAGATATGATACATCACTACAGTGTATTAGAGATATGATACATCACTACAGTGTATTAGAGATACATCACTACAGTGTATTAGAGATACATCACTACAGTGTATTAGAGATACATCACTACAGTGTATTAGAGATATGATACATCACTACAGTGTATTAGAGATACATCACTACAGTGTATTAGAGATACATCACTACAGTGTATTAGAAATACATCACTACAGTATATTAGAGATATGATACATCACTACAGTGTATTAGAGATATGATACATCACTACAGTGTATTAGAGATACATCACTACAGTGTATTAGAGATACATCACTACAGTGTATTAGAGATACATCACTACAGTGTATTAGAGATACATCACTACAGTGTATTAGAGATACATCACTACAGTGTATTAGAGATACATCACTACAGTGTATTAGAGATACATCATATGATACATCACTACAGTGTATTAGAGATACATCACTACAGTATATTAGAGATACATCACTACAGTATATTAGAGATACATCACTACAGTATATTAGAGATACATCACTACAGTGTATTAGAGATACATCACTACAGTGTAGAGATACATCACTACAGTGTATTAGAGATACATCACTACAGTGTATTAGAGATACATCACTACAGTATATTAGAGATACATCACTACAGTATATTAGAGATACATCACTACAGTATATTAGAGATACATCACTACAGTGTATTAGAGATACATCACTACAGTGTATTAGAGATACATCACTACAGTGTATTAGAGATACATCACTACAGTATATTAGAGATACATCACTACAGTGTAGAGATACATCACTACAGTGTATTAGAGATACATCACTACAGTATATTAGAGATATGATACATCACTACAGTGTATTAGAGATATGATACATCACTACAGTGTATTAGAGATACATCACTACAGTATATTAGAGATACATCACTACAGTGTATTAGAGATACATCACTACAGTGTATTAGAGATACATCACTACAGTGTATTAGAGATACATCACTACAGTATATTAGAGATACATCACTACAGTGTATTAGAGATACATCACTACAGTATATTAGAGATATGATACATCACTACAGTGTATTAGAGATATGATACATCACTACAGTATATTAGAGATACATCACTACAGTATATTAGAGATACATCACTACAGTGTATTAGAGATACATCACTAAAGTATATTAGAGATACATCACTACAGTGTATTAGAGATACATCACTACAGTGTATTAGAGATACATCACTACAGTGTATTAGAGATATGATACATCACTACAGTATATTAGAGATACATCACTACAGTGTATTAGAGATACATCACTACAGTATATTAGAGATTTGATTTGATTTGATATATTTGATTTGATTTGATTTGATTTGAGATATATCACTACAGTGTATTAGAGATACATCACTACAGTGTATTAGAGATACATCACTACAGTGTATTAGAGATACATCACTACAGTGTATTAGAGATACATCACTACAGTATATTAGAGATACATCACTACAGTGTATTAGAGATACATCACTACAGTGTATTAGAGATACATCACTACAGTGTATTAGAGATACATCACTACAGTGGAGAGATACATCACTACAGTATATTAGAGATACATCACTACAGTATATTAGAGACACATCACTACAGTGTATTAGAGATACATCACTACAGTATATTAGAGATCACATCATCTACAGTGTATTAGAGATACATCACTACAGTGTATTAGAGATACATCACTACAGTGTATTAGAGATACATCACTACAGTGTATTAGAGATACATCACTACAGTGTATTAGAGATACATCACTACAGTGTATTAGAGATACATCACTACAGTGTATTAGAGATACATCACTACAGTGTATTAGAGATGCATCACTACAGTGTATTAGAGATACATCACTACAGTGTATTAGAGATACATCACTACAGTGTATTAGAGATACATCACTACAGTGTATTAGAGATACATCACTACAGTGTATTAGAGATACATCACTACAGTGTAGAGATACATCACTACAGTGTATTAGAGATACATCACTACAGTGTATTAGAGATACATCACTACAGTGTATTAGAGATACATCACTACAGTGTAGAGATACATCACTACAGTGTAGAGATACATCACTACAGTGTATTAGAGATACATCACTACAGTGTATTAGAGATACATCACTACAGTGTATTAGAGATACATCACTACAGTGTATTAGAGATACATCACTACAGTATATTAGAGATACATCACTACAGTGTATTAGAGATACATCACTACAGTATATTAGAGATATGATACATCACTACAGTATATTAGAGATATGATACATCACTACAGTGTATTAGAGATATGATACATCACTACAGTGTATTAGAGATATGATACATCACTACAGTGTATTAGAGATACATCACTACAGTGTATTAGAGACAAATCACTACAGTGTATTAGAGATACATCACTACAGTGTATTAGAGATACATCACTACAGTATATTAGAGATATGATACATCACTACAGTGTATTAGAGATATGATACATCACTACAGTGTATTAGAGATATGATACATCACTACAGTGTATTAGAGATACATCACTACAGTGTATTAGAGATACATCACTACAGTATATTAGAGATACATCACTAAAGTATATTAGAGATACATCACTACAGTGTATTAGAGATACATCACTACAGTGTATTAGAGATACATCACTACAGTGTATTAGAGATACATCACTACAGTGTATTAGAGATACATCACTACAGTGTATTAGAGATACATCACTACAGTGTATTAGAGATACATCACTACAGTGTATTAGAGATACATCACTACAGTATATTAGAGATACATCACTACAGTGTATTAGAGATACATCACTACAGTATATTAGAGATATGATACATCACTACAGTGTATTAGAGATACATCACTACAGTGTATTAGAGATACATCACTACAGTATATTAGAGATACATCACTAAAGTATATTAGAGATACATCACTACAGTGTATTAGAGATACATCACTACAGTGTATTAGAGATACATCACTACAGTGTATTAGAGATATGATACATCACTACAGTATATTAGAGATACATCACTACAGTGTATTAGAGATACATCACTACAGTATATTAGAGATATGATACATCACTACAGTGTATTAGAGATATGATACATCACTACAGTGTATTAGAGATACATCACTACAGTGTATTAGAGATACATCACTACAGTGTATTAGAGATACATCACTACAGTGTATTAGAGATACATCACTACAGTATATTAGAGATACATCACTACAGTGTATTATTAGAGATACATCACTACAGTATATTAGAGATATTAGAGATACATCACTACAGTGTATTAGAGATACATCACTACAGTGTACAGTGTAGAGATACATCACAGTATATTAGAGATACATCACTACAGTGTATTAGAGATACATCACTACAGTGTATTAGAGATAAATCACTACAGTATATTAGAGATACATCACTACAGTGTATTAGAGATACATCACTACAGTGTATTAGAGATACATCACTACAGTGTATTAGAGATACATCACTACAGTATATTAGAGATACATCACTACAGTATATTAGAGATACATCACTACAGTGTATTAGAGATACATCACTACAGTGTATTAGAGATACATCACTACAGTGTATTAGAGATACATCACTACAGTGTATTAGAGATATGATACATCACTACAGTGTATTAGAGATACATCACTACAGTGTATTAGAGATACATCACTACAGTGTAGAGATACATCACTACAGTGTATTAGAGATACATCACTACAGTGTAGAGATACATCACTACAGTGTATTAGAGATACATCACTACAGTGTATTAGAGATACATCACTACAGTGTATTAGAGATACATCACTACAGTGTATTAGAGATACATCACTACAGTGTATTAGAGATACATCACTACAGTGTATTAGAGATACATCACTACAGTGTATTAGAGATACATCACTACAGTGTATTAGAGATACATCTCTACAGTGTATTAGAGATACATCTCTACAGTGTATTAGAGATACATCACTACAGTGTATTAGAGATACATCACTACAGTATATTAGAGATATGATACATCACTACAGTATATTAGAGATATGATACATCACTACAGTGTATTAGAGATATGATACATCACTACAGTGTATTAGAGATACATCACTACAGTGTATTAGAGATACATCACTACAGTGTATTAGAGACACATCACTACAGTGTATTAGAGATACATCACTACAGTGTATTAGAGATACATCACTACAGTATATTAGAGATATGATACATCACTACAGTGTATTAGAGATATGATACATCACTACAGTGTATTAGAGATATGATACATCACTACAGTGTATTAGAGATACATCACTACACTAGAGATACATCACTACAGTGTATTAGAGATACATCACTACAGTGTATTAGAGATACATCACTACAGTATATTAGAGATATGATACATCACTACAGTGTATTAGAGATATGATACATCACTACAGTGTATTAGAGATACATCACTACAGTGTATTAGAGATACATCACTACAGTGTATTAGAGATACATCACTACAGTGTATTAGAGATACATCACTACAGTGTATTAGAGATACATCACTACAGTGTATTAGAGATACATCACTACAGTGTATTAGAGATACATCACTACAGTGTATTAGAGATATGATACATCACTACAGTGTATTAGAGATACATCACTACAGTATATTAGAGATACATCACTACAGTATATTAGAGATACATCACTACAGTATATTAGAGATACATCACTACAGTATATTAGAGATACATCACTACAGTGTATTAGAGATACATCACTACAGTGTAGAGATACATCACTACAGTGTATTAGAGATGATACATCACTACAGTGTATTAGAGATACATCACTACAGTATATTAGAGATACATCACTACAGTATATTAGAGATACATCACTACAGTGTATTAGAGATACATCACTACAGTGTATTAGGGATACATCACTACAGTGTATTAGAGATACATCACTACAGTATATTAGAGATACATCACTACAGTGTAGAGATACATCACTACAGTGTATTAGAGATACATCACTACAGTATATTAGAGATATGATACATCACTACAGTGTATTAGAGATATGATACATCACTACAGTGTATTAGAGATACATCACTACAGTGTTTTAGAGATACATCACTACAGTGTATTAGAGATACATCACTACAGTGTATTAGAGATACATCACTACAGTGTATTAGAGATACATCACTACAGTATATTAGAGATACATCACTACAGTGTATTAGAGATACATCACTACAGTATATTAGAGATATGATACATCACTACAGTGTATTAGAGATACATCACTACAGTGTATTAGAGATACATCACTACAGTATATTAGAGATACATCACTACAGTGTATTAGAGATATGATACATCACTACAGTGTATTAGAGATACATCACTACAGTGTATTAGAGATACATCACTACAGTGTATTAGAGATATGATACATCACTACAGTATATTAGAGATACATCACTACAGTGTATTAGAGATACATCACTACAGTATATTAGAGATTTGATTTGATTTGATATATTTGATTTGATTTGATTTGATTTGAGATATATCACTACAGTGTATTAGAGATACATCACTACAGTGTATTAGAGATACATCACTACAGTGTATTAGAGATACATCACTACAGTGTATTAGAGATACATCACTACAGTATATTAGAGATACATCACTACAGTGTATTAGAGATACATCACTACAGTATATTAGAGATATGATACATCACTACAGTGTATTAGAGATACATCACTACAGTGTATTAGAGATACATCACTACAGTGTATTAGAGATACATCACTACAGTGTATTAGATACATCACTACAGATAGAGATACATCACTACAGTATATTAGAGATACATCACTACAGTGTATTAGAGATACATCACTACAGTGTATTAGAGATACATCACTACAGTGTATTAGAGACACATCACTACAGTGTATTAGAGATACATCACTACAGTATATTAGAGATACATCACTACAGTGTATTAGAGATACATCACTACAGTGTATTAGAGATACATCACTACAGTATATTAGAGATACATCACTACAGTATATTAGAGATATGATACATCACTACAGTGTATTAGAGATACATCACTACAGTATATTAGAGACACATCACTACAGTGTATTAGAGATACATCACTACAGTGTATTAGAGATACATCACTACAGTGTATTAGAGATATGATACATCACTACAGTGTATTAGAGATACATCACTACAGTATATTAGAGATACATCACTACAGTATATTAGAGATACATCACTACAGATACATCACTGTAGAGATACATCACTACAGTGTATTAGAGATATGATACATCACTACAGTGTATTAGAGATACATCACTACAGTGTATTAGAGATATGATACATCACTACAGTATATTAGAGATATGATACATCACTACAGATACATCACTACATATTAGAGATACATCACTACAGTGTATTAGAGATACATCACTACAGTGTATTAGAGATACATCACTACAGTGTATTAGAGATACATCACTACAGTATATTAGAGATACATCACTACAGTATATTAGAGATATGATACATCACTACAGTGTATTAGAGATACATCACTACAGTGTATTAGAGATACATCACTACAGTGTATTAGAGATATGATACATCACTACAGTGTATTAGAGATACATCACTACAGTGTATTAGAGATACATCACTACAGTGTATTAGAGATATGATACATCACTACAGTATATTAGAGATACATCACTACAGTATATTAGAGATATGATACATCACTACAGTATATTAGAGATATGATACATCACTACAGTGTATCGCATGTATGCGATGTATCTCTAATACACTGTAGTGATGTATCATCACTACAGTATACTGTAGTGATGTATCATATCTCTAATATACTGAGTGATCATACACTGTAGTGATGTATCATATCTCTAATATACTGTAGTGATGTATCATATCTCTAATATACTGTAGTGATGTATCATCAATACACTGTAGTGATGTATCTCTAATACACTGTAGTGATATCTCTAATATACTGTAGTGATGTATCTCTAATACACTGTAGTGATGTATCTCTAATACACTGTAGTGATGTGTCTCTAATACACTGTAGTG
This sequence comes from Oncorhynchus tshawytscha, assembly GCF_018296145.1. Classification (NCBI taxonomy): domain Eukaryota; kingdom Metazoa; phylum Chordata; class Actinopteri; order Salmoniformes; family Salmonidae; genus Oncorhynchus; species Oncorhynchus tshawytscha. The sequence goes on from NW_024608952.1 coordinate 50,751, forward strand.
ATGTGTCTCAATACACTGTAGTGATGTATCTCTAATATACTGTAGTGATGTATCTCTAATACACTGTAGTGATGTATCTCTAATACACTGTAGTGATGTATCTCTAATACACTGTAGTGATGTATCTCTAATACACTGTAGTGATGTATCTCTAATACACTGTAGTGATGTATCATATCTCTAATACACTGTAGTGATGTATAATATCTCTAATATACTGTAGTGATGTATCTCTAATACACTGTAGTGATGTATCTCTAATACACTGTAGTGATGTATCTCTAATACACTGTAGTGATGTATCATATCTCTAATATACTGTAGTGATGTATCATATCTCTAATACACTGTAGTGATGTATCTCTAATACACTGTAGTGATGTATCTCTATACACTGTAGTGATGTATCTCTAATACACTGTAGTGATGTATCTCTAATATACTGTAGTGATGTATCATATCTCTAATATACTGTAGTGATGTATCATATCTCTAATATACTGTAGTGATGTATCATATCTCTAATACACTGTAGTGATGTATCTCTAATACACTGTAGTGATGTATCTCTATACACTGTAGTGATGTATCTCTAATACACTGTAGTGATATATCTCTAATACACTGTAGTGATGTATCTCTAATACACTGTAGTGATGTATCTCTAATACACTGTAGTGATGTATCTCTAATACACTGTAGTGATGTGTCTCTAATACACTGTAGTGATGTATCTCTAATATACTGTAGTGATGTATCATATCTCTAATATACTGTAGTGATGTATCATATCTCTAATATACTGTAGTGATGTATCATATCTCTAATACACTGTAGTGATGTGTCTCTAATACACTGTAGTGATGTATCTCTAATACACTGTAGTGATGTATCTCTAATACACTGTAGTGATGTATCTCTAATACACTGTAGTGATGTGTCTGATACACTGTAGTGATGTATCTCTAATATACTGTAGTGATGTATCATATCTCTAATATACTGTAGTGATGTATCTCTAATACACTGTAGTGATGTATCTCTAATACACTGTAGTGATGTATCTCTAATACACTGTAGTGATGTGTCTCTAATACACTGTAGTGATGTATCTCTAATATACTGTAGTGATGTATCATATCTCTAATATACTGTAGTGATGTATCTCTAATACACTGTAGTGATGTGTCTCTAATACACTGTAGTGATGTATCTCTAATATACTGTAGTGATGTATCATATCTCTAATATACTGTAGTGATGCATCATATCTCTTTGTTTGACGAATGTTATTGTGCAGTTTAGTAAAATGTGTAAAACCACGTGAGGAGAGAACTCCAAACTGCCAGATGACCATCACACATCCTTAGATCTTAACCACAAATATTAGACATTAATGAACACTTCCCACTAAAGGCTGTGGTTGGGATTTCCCCTTTTCTGCTGAGGGAGGGAGAGAGGGAGGGGCGGAGAGAGGGAGGGAGAGAGAGAGGGAGGGGCGGAGAGAGAGAGAGGGAGGGGTGGAGAGAGAGAGGGAGGGGTGGGAGAGAGAGAGAGGGAGGGAGGGAGAGAGGGAGAGAGGCGGAGGGAGAGATGGAGAGAGGCGGAGGGAGAGATGGAGGGAGGCAGAGAGAGATGGAGGGAGGGGGAGAGAGAGAGAGGGAGGCGGGGAGAGGGAGAGATGGAGGGAGGCAGAGAGAGATGGAGGGAGGCAGAGAGAGATGGAGGGAGGCAGAGAGAGATGGAGGGAGGCAGAGAGAGATGGAGGGAGGGGGAGAGAGAGGAGGGAGGGGCGGGGAGAGGGAGAGATGGAGGGAGGCAGAGAGAGATGGAGGGAGGCAGAGAGAGATGGAGGGAGGCAGAGAGCGATGGAGGGAGGCAGAGAGAGGATGGGAGGGGAGAGAGAGAGGCGGGGAGAGGGAGAGATGGAGGGAGAGAGAGGGATTGTGTGTGTGTGCAAGTGAAAAATAGTGTGAGTGTCTCAGTGCAGAGTGCTTTATTGTAGCTAACACATTGCAGTTATTAGCATGGGGTGGTAGCTGTGGCTGTGGCTGTGTCTGTGCCAGCTAGGCAGAATGCTTCACATGCTCAGGCTGGGTTTGTGGTTAGCTGAGGGAGACATCTAAAGGACCAGAGCCTCTCAGATCTAATTCAGGAACTATTTATCCCTCTGTCTCTCTCCCTCTTTCTCTACCTCTATCCACATTTTCTCTGTATGTCTACCCCTGTCTGTCTCTGTCTCTCTCTCTCTCTCTCTCTCTCTCTCTCTCTGTCTCTCTCTCTCTTTGTCTCTCTATCTCTCTTTGTCTCTCTCTCTCTTTGTCTCTCTCGCTCTGTCTCAACCCTGTGAACCCCCTCTCTCTACCACTCCACATTGGGACAGTAGCTGTCAGTAACATACGGTTTACTAACAGAGTAGACCACTGTACTACTCTTGAAGTTATATACAGTGCATTTGGAAAGTATTCAGACCCCTTGACTTTTTCCACATTTTGTTACTTTACAGCCTTATTCTAACATGGATGAAGTTGTTTTCTTCCCCCTCATCAATCTACACACAATACCCCAATAATGACATCACAATACCCCATATTGACATCACAATACCCCATATTGACCCAATAATTGACATCACAATACCCCATATTGACATCACAATACCCCATATTGACATCACAATACCCCATAATGACCCATATATTGACATCACAATACCCCATATTGACATCACAATACCCCATAATGACATCACAATACCCCATATTGACATCACAATACCCCATATTGACATCACAATACCCCATAATGACATCACAATACCCCATATTGACATCACAATACCCCATATTGACATCACACATCACAATACCCCATATTGACATCACAATACCCCATATTGACATCACAATACCCCATATTGACATCACAATACCCCATATTGACATCACAATACCCCATATTGACATCACAATACCCCATATTGACATCACAATACCCCATATTGACATCACAATACCCCATAAGGAGTTTTTCAATGCCTCGCAAAGAAGGGCACCGATTGGTAGATGGGTAAAAATAAAACAAGCAGACATTGAATATCCCTTTGAGCATGGTGAAGTTATTAATTACACTTTGGATGGTGTATCAATATACCCAGTCACTACAAAGATACAGGTGTCCTTCCTAACTCAGTTACCGGAGAGGAAGGAAACCACTCAGGCTTTTAGTCAGTCAGTTAAGGACTGTTGGAGGCTTTTAGTCAGTCAGTCAGTAAAGGACTGTTGGAGGCTGTCAGTCAGTCAGTAAAGGACTGTTGGAGGCTGTCAGTCAGTCAGTAAAGGACTGTTGGAGGCTGTCAGTCAGTCAGTAAAGGACTGTTGGAGGCTGTCAGTCAGTCAGTAAAGGACTGTTGGAGGCTGTCAGTCAGTCAGTAAAGGACTGTTGGAGGCTGTCAGTCAGTCAGTAAAGGACTGTTGGAGGCTGTCAGTCAGTCAGTAAAGGACTGTTGGAGGCTGTCAGTCAGTCAGTAAAGGACTGTTGGAGGCTTCAGTCAGTCAGTAAAGGACTGTTGGAGGCTGTCAGTCAGTCAGTAAAGGACTGTTGGAGGCTTAGTCAGTCAGTAAAGGACTGTTGGAGGCTGTCAGTCAGTCAGTAAAGGACTGTTGGAGGCTGTCAGTCAGTCAGTAAAGGACTGTTGGAGGCTTTTAGTCAGTCAGTTAAGGACTGTTGGAGGCTGTCAGTCAGTCAGTAAAGGACTGTTGGAGGCTGTCAGTCAGTCAGTAAAGGACTGTTGGAGGCTGTCAGTCAGTCAGTAAAGGACTGTTGGAGGCTGTCAGTCAGTCAGTAAAGGACTGTTGGAGGCTGTCAGTCAGTCAGTAAAGGACTGTTGGAGGCTGTCAGTCAGTCAGTTAAGGACTGTTGGAGGCTGTCAGTCAGTCAGTTAAGGACTGTTGGAGGCTGTCAGTCAGTCAGTAAAGGACTGTTGGAGGCTTTCAGTCAGTCAGTTAAGGACTGTTGGAGGCTGTCAGTCAGTCAGTAAAGGACTGTTGGAGGCTTTTAGTCAGTCAGTTAAGGACTGTTGGAGGCTGTCAGTCAGTAAAGGACTGTTGGAGGCTGTCAGTCAGTCAGTAAAGGACTGTTGGAGGCTTACAGTCAGTAAAGGACTGTTGGAGGCTGTCAGTCAGTCAGTAAAGGACTGTTGGAGGCTTTAGTCAGTCAGTTAAGGACTGTTGGAGGCTGTCAGTCAGTCAGTAAAGGACTGTTGGAGGCTGTCAGTCAGTCAGTAAAGGACTGTTGGAGGCTGTCAGTCAGTCAGTAAAGGACTGTTGGAGGCTTTTAGTCAGTCAGTTAAGGACTGTTGGAGGCTGTCAGTCAGTCAGTAAAGGACTGTTGGAGGCTGTCAGTCAGTCAGTAAAGGTCTGTTGGAGGCTTTTAGTCAGTCAGTAAAGGACTGTTGGAGGCTGTCAGTCAGTCAGTAAAGGACTGTTGGAGGCTGTCAGTCAGTCAGTAAAGGACTGTTGGAGGCTTTCAAGATGCCCCAGTCAGTCAGACAGGCAGGAAAATAGAGATATATTATATTATCTACTTCACTTGCTTTGGTAATGTTAACATATGGTTCCCATGGGCGTCTAATGGTAATGTTAACATATGGTTCCCATGGGGGTCTAATGGTAATGTTAACATATGGTTCCCATGGGGGTCTAATGGTAATGTTAACATATGGTTCCCATGGGGGTCTAATGGTAATGTTAACATATGGTTCCCATGGGGGTCTAATGGTAATGTTAACATATGGTTCCCATGGGGGTCTAATGGTAATGTTAACATATGGTTCCCATGGGGGTCTAATGGTAATGTTAACATATGGTTCCCATGGGGGTCTAATGGTAATGTTAACATATGGTTCCCATGGGGGTCTAATGGTAATGTTAACATATGGTTCCCATGGGGGTCTAATGGTAATGTTAACATATGGTTCCCATGGGGGTCTAATGGTAATGTTAACATATGGTTCCCATGGGGGTCTAATGGTAATGTTAACATATGGTTCCCATGGGGGTCTAATGGTAATGTTAACATATGGTTCCCATGGGGGTCTAATGGTAATGTTAACATATGGTTCCCATGGGGGTCTAATGGTAATGTTAACATATGGTTCCCATGGGGGTCTAATGGTAATGTTAACATATGGTTCCCATGGGGGTCTAATGGTAATGTTAACATATGGTTCCCATGGGGGTCTAATGGCATTGTACCAGTCTAAGTTGAAGGGTTAGAGGCCCCTTCTATAGATAGTATCTGTATGGTGGAGAAGTGCTTCAGTTCTCTCTCTCTCTGTCTCTCTCTGTCTCTCTCTCTCTCTCTCTGTCTCTCTCTGTCTCTCTCTCGCTCGTTCTCATTCTCTCTCTATCTGTATGGTGGAGAAGTGCTTCAGTTCTCTGTCTGTCTGTGTCTGTCTGTCTGTCTGTCTGTCTGTCTGTCTGTCTGTCTGTCTGTCTGTCTGTCTGTCTGTCTGTCTGTCTGTCTGTCTGTCTGTCTGTCTGTCTGTCTGTCTCTCTCGTTCTCTCGTTCTCTCGTTCTCTCTCTCGTTCTCGTTTCTCTCTCTCGTTCTCTCTTCTCTCTCTCGTTCTCTCTCTCTCTCTCGTTCTCTCTTTCTCTCTCTCGTTCTCTCTTTCTCTCTCTCGTTCTCTCTCTCGTTCTCTCTCTCATTCTCTCTCTCGTTCTCGTTCTCCCTCTCTCTCTCTCTCTCTCACTTGTTCTCCCCCCTTCCTGTTAGTTCTGTCCTGTTATTCTGGCCATGTCGTGTGCTGATATTAAACATAGCCCGTTTGACTTGGGCACCGTGGAGGGTTCTGTTGGCAGGGGTATCCCTCTCTATGATGTCATCCCCGCCAGGCTCGGGTCGTTGTGTGATGCCTCTCTCTGTTTTCAGAGGGAAATATTTCAGTGATTATGCCGTTCTCTGGCAGTGACCTTGGAACCTTGGAACCTTGGAAGCTTGGAACCTTGGAAGCTTGGAACCTTGGAAGCTTGGAAGCTTCCCTTTAATGAACCGGTTTCATTTCTGGGCTCCTGAATCGCGGCACATGTTTGGAAAGTGAACAGAGTCCTTTCAAGGCTGGAACGTTCTGCTTTAGTAACACTTTTGGTATCGCAAGGGCCTTGTAAACAGTTCCACTTTTAGAATTGATAACATTCAAATCTGTTCAGCCTGGTTGCTTTGTAGTGGCTGAGCTAATTCTCTAGGTATGAGGGTATTTTTAAAAAAAGAGTTAAGATCCAGATGATTTGGTTTGAATCTCCCAAGTCAAGATGGAGTGGTGTGTTTTTACTAGGCGGCGGGTGTTTTGAAGTTAGGCCCGCGGTGTTTATCGGTCTGGTGGCACCGTATACAGTACGTGTTGCCTTGAATCGTCTTACTGCGCTGAGCTGCTGTGAGTTTCACTAAACACACTGGGCTCGGAATGTAAAAAAACAAACCAAAAAAAACAAGTTTAATCGAATAATTATAGTAGCTTTTTTTTTATAGATTGAATTGAAAAAATCGTCACGTTTGATTTATTTCAGTTAAAGTTGAAAAAATGAGATGCTGTTGTTTTGAAAGGTTTAGTTGCTGAAGATAGACGGTGATCAGGTGTTGTCCTTGGTCTTCAGTAGCTACGCTGCAGTAGGGCTGAGTCCTGGTATCCAGACACGCTATTGTACTGTCTCTATCTCCTGCACCATGTAGTACTGTATGTTATTCTGCCTGTCTCTATCTCCTGCACCATGCCGTACTGTTATTCTGCCTGTCTCTATCTCCTGCACCATGTAGTACTGTTATTCTGCCTGTCTCTATCTCCTGCACCATGTAGTACTGTATGTTATTCTGCCTGTCTCTATCTCCTGCACCATGTAGTACTGTTATTCTGCCTGTCTCTATCTCCTGCACCATGTAGTACTGTATGTTATTCTGCCTGTCTCTATCTCCTGCACCATGCCGTACTGTTATTCTGCCTGTCTCTATCGCCTGCACCATGCCGTACTGTTATTCTGCCTGTCTCTATCTCCTGCACCATGCCGTACTGTTATTCTGCCTGTCTCTATCTCCTGCACCATGTAGTACTGTTATTCTGCCTGTCTCTATCTCCTGCACCATGTAGTACTGTATGTTATTCTGCCTGTCTCTATCTCCTGCACCATGTAGTACTGTATGTTATTCTGCCTGTCTCTATCTCCTGCACCATGTAGTACTGTTATTCTGCCTGTCTCTATCTCCTGCACCATGTAGTACTGTATGTTATTCTGCCTGTCTCTATCTCCTGCACCATGTAGTACTGTATGTTATTCTGCCTGTCTCTATCTCCTGCACCATGCAGTACTGTTATTCTGCCTGTCTCTATCTCCTGCACCATGCCGTACTGTTATTCTGCCTGTCTCTATCTCCTGCACCATGCTGTACTGTTATTCTGCCTGTCTCTATCTCCTGCACCATGCAGTACTGTTATTCTGCCTGTCTCTATCTCCTGCACCATGCCGTACTGTTATTCTGCCTGTCTCTATCTCCTGCACCATGTAGTACTGTATGTTATTCTGCCTGTCTCTATCTCCTGCACCATGTAGTACTGTATGTTATTCTGCCTGTCTCTATCTCCTGCACCATGTAGTACTGTTATTCTGCCTGTCTCTATCTCCTGCACCATGTAGTACTGTTATTCTGCCTGTCTCTATCTCCTGCACCATGTAGTACTGTATGTTATTCTGCCTGTCTCTATCTCCTGCACCATGTAGTACTGTTATTCTGCCTGTCTCTATCTCCTGCACCATGTAGTACTGTATGTTATTCTGCCTGTCTCTATCTCCTGCACCATGTAGTACTGTATGTTATTCTGCCTGTCTCTATCTCCTGCACCATGCAGTACTGTTATTCTGCCTGTCTCTATCTCCTGCACCATGCCGTACTGTTATTCTGCCTGTCTCTATCTCCTGCACCATGTAGTACTGTATGTTATTCATCCTGTCTCTATCTCCTGCACCATGTAGTACTGTATGTTATTCTGCCTGTCTCTATCTCCTGCACCATGTAGTACTGTTATTCTGCCTGTCTCTATCTCCTGCACCATGTAGTACTGTTATTCTGCCTGTCTCTATCTCCTGCACCATGTAGTACTGTTATTATGCCTGTCTCTATCTCCTGCACCATGCAGTACTGTTATTCTGCCTGTCTCTATCTCCTGCACCATGTAGTACTGTTATTCTGCCTGTCTCTATCTCCTGCACCATGCCGTACTGTTATTCTGCCTGTCTCTATCTCCTGCACCATGTAGTACTGTTATTCTGCCTGTCTCCAGCTCCTGCACCATGTAGTACTCTATGTTATTCTGCCTGTCTCTATCTCCTGCACCATGCAGTACTGTTATTCTGCCTGTCTCTATCTCCTGCACCATGTAGTACTGTATGTTATTCTGCCTGTCTCTATCTCCTGCACCATGTAGTACTGTTATTCTGCCTGTCTCCAGCTCCTGCACCATGTAGTACTGTATGTTGTTCTGCCTGTCTCTATCTCCTGCACCATGTAGTACTGTATGTTATTCTGCCTGTCTATCTCCTGCACCATGCAGTACTGTTATTCTGCCTGTCTCTATCTCCTGCACCATGTAGTACTGTTATTCTGCCTGTCTCTATCTCCTGCACCATGTAGTACTGTTATTCTGCCTGTCTCTATCTCCTGCACCATGCAGTACTGTATGTTATTCTGCCTGTCTCTATCTCCTGCACCATGTAGTACTGTATGTTATTCTGCCTGTCTCTATCTCCTGCACCATGTAGTACTGTTATTCTGCCTGTCTCTATCTCCTGCACCATGTAGTACTGTTATTCTGCCTGTCTCTATCTCCTGCACCATGCAGTACTGTATGTTATTCTGCCTGTCTCTATCTCCTGCACCATGCAGTACTGTATGTTATTCTGCCTGTCTCTATCTCCTGCACCATGTAGTACTGTTATTCTGCCTGTCTCTATCTCCTGCACCATGCCGTACTGTTATTCTGCCTGTCTCTATCTCCTGCACCATGCCGTACTGTTATTCTGCCTGTCTCTATCTCCTGCACCATGTAGTACTGTTATTCTGCCTGTCTCTATCTCCTGCACCATGCAGTACTGTATGTTATTCTGCCTGTCTCTATCTCCTGCACCATGTAGTACTGTATGTTATTCTGCCTGTCTCTATCTCCTGCACCATGTAGTACTGTTATTCTGCCTGTCTCTATCTCCTGCACCATGCAGTACTGTATGTTATTCTGCCTGTCTCTATCTCCTGCACCATGTAGTACTGTTATTCTGCCTGTCTCTATCTCCTGCACCATGCAGTACTGTTTGTTATTCTGCCTGTCTCTATATCCTGCACCATGCAGTACTATAGCCCAGTTTTTAGGAACCAGTAGACTGACTGCAGGTTTAGTGTTTCTCCCAGTTAGACAGATGGGGGCTGAGGAACCAGTAGACTGACTGCAGGTTTAGTGTTTCTCCCAGTTAGACAGATGGGGGCTGAGGAACCAGTAGACTGACTGGAGGTTTAGTGTTTCTCCCAGTTAGACAGATGGGGGCTGAGGAACCAGTAGACTGACTGCAGGTTTAGTGTTTCTCCCAGTTAGACAGATGGGGGCTGAGGAACCAGTAGACTGACTGCAGGTTTAGTGTTTCTCCCAGTTAGACTGAGGAACCAGTAGACTGACTGGAGGTTTAGTGTTTCTCCCAGTTAGACAGATGGGGGCTGAGGAACCAGTAGACTGACTGCAGGTTTAGTGTTTCTCCCAGTTAGACAGATGGGGTCTGAGGAACCGGTAGACTGACTGCAGGTTTAGTGTTTCTCCCATTTAGACAGATGAGGGCTGAGGAACCAGTAGACTGACTGGAGGTTTAGTGTTTCTCCCAGTTAGACAGATGGGGGCTGAGGAACCAGTAGACTGACTGGAGGTTTAGTGTTTCTCCCAGTTAGACAGATGGGGGCTGAGGAACCAGTAGACTGACAACAGGTTTAGTGTTTCTTCCAGTTATACAGATGGGGGCTGAGGAACCAGTAGACTGACTGCAGGTTTATTGTTTCTCCCAGTTAGACAGATGGGGCTGAGGAACCAGTAGACTGACTGGAGGTTTAGTGTTTCTCCCAGTAAGACAGAGGGGGCTGAGGAACCAGTAGACTTACTGCAGGTTTAGTGTTTCTCCCAGTTAGACAGATGGGGGCTGAGGAACCAGTAGACTGACTGCAGGTTTAGTGTTTCTCCCAGTTAGACAGATGGGGGCTGAGGAATCCAGCAGTACATTGCTGAGACTTAATCCTGCGCGTCGTGTACTTTTCAGAACGGTAATATTTCATTACCGCTACACAGCCATTGTTCATGCTACAGATATCCTGTCCTGTAGGGAATGCAATCTCAGAGGAGAGGGAGAGACAGAAGGGGTTGATGGGGGAGGGGGATGGAGGGAGAGAGAGAGGGAGAGACAGAAGGGGTTGATGGAGAAGGAGGGAGAGAGCGAGTGATGGAGAAAGGAGGGAGAGAGGGAGAAGGGGGAGGGAGGGAGAGACAGAAGGGGTTGATGGAGAAGGGGAGGGAGAGACAGAAGGGGTTGATGGGGGAGGGAGGGAGAAGGAGGGAGAAGGAGGGGGAGAGGGAGAAGGAGGGAAAGGAGGGGGGAGAGGGAGAGAGGGAGGGAGAAGGAGGGGGAGAGGGAGAAGGAGGGAGAAGGAGGGGGAGAGGGAGAGGGAGGGAGAAGGAGGGAGAGGGAGAGGGAGGGAGAAGGAGAGAGGGGAGAGGGAGGGAGGGAGAAGGAGAGGGAGAGGGAGGGAGAAGGAGGGGTGAGAGGGAGGGAGAAGGAGGGAGAGGAAGTAGGGGGGGGAGAGGGAGGGAGAAGGAGGGAGAAGGAGGGGGAGGGAGGGAGAAGGGGGGAGAGGGGAGAGAGAGAGGGAGGGAGAAGGGGAGGGGGGAGAAGGAGGGGGAGAGGGAGAGGGAGGGAGAAGGAGGAGAGAGAGAGGGAGAGGGAGAGAGAGGGGGAGAGAGGGGAGAGAGAGAGAGGGAGAAGGGGAGAGAGAGAGAGGAGATGGGGGGAGAGAGAGAGGGAGATGGGGGAGGAAGAGAGGGAGGGAGAAGAAGGGGAGAGAGGGAGGGAGAAGGGGGGGAGAGAGAGAGAGGGGAGATGGGGGAGGGAGAAGGGGGGGGAGAGAAGGGGGAGAGAGAGGGAGGGAGAAGGGGGAGAGAGAGAGAGGGAGGGAGAGTTGTCTTACTTTTTTACTTAACTCTACATTGTTGGCAAAGGGCTCGTGAGTCTGCATTTCACAGTAAATTCTACACCTGTTGTATTTTGGCACACGTGACAAATACATTTGGCTTTGATAAAATTTGAGTTGAGATGATCAGGTTGTTGTCAGTCTGCATGGTCAACGCAGCACATGGAGACACCTGTCAGTCTGCATGGTCAACGCAGCACATGGAGACACCTGTCAGTCTGCATGGTCAACGCAGCACATGGAGACACCTGTCAGTCTGCATGGTCAACGCAGCACATGGAGACACCTGTCAGTCTGCATGGTCAACGTAGCACATGGAGACACCTGTGATCAGTCTGCATGGTCAACGCAGCACATGGAGACACCTGTCAGTCTGCATGGTCAACGCAGCACATGGAGACACCTGTCAGTCTGCATGGTCAACGCAGCACATGGAGACACCTGTGATCAGTCTGCATGGTCAACGCAGCACATGGAGACACCTGTCAGTCTGCATGGTCAACGCAGCACATGGGGACACCTGTCAGTCTGCATGGTCAACGCAGCACATGGGGACACCTGTGATCAGTCTGCATGGTCAACGCAGCACATGGAGACACCTGTTATCAGTCTGCATGGTCAACGCAGCACATGGAGACACCTGTCAGTCTGCATGGTCAACGCAGCACATGGAGACACCTGTCAGTCTGCATGGTCAACGAGCACATGGAGACACCTGTCAGTCTGCATGGTCAACGTAGCACATGGAGACACCTGTCAGTCTGCATGGTCAACGCAGCACATGGAGACACCTGTCAGTCTGCATGGTCAACGCAGCACATGGAGACACCTGTCAGTCTGCATGGTCAACGCAGCACATGGAGACACCTGTGATCAGTCTGCATGGTCAACGCAGCACATGGAGACACCTGTGATCAGTCTGCATGGTCAACGCAGCACATGGAGACACCTGTCAGTCTGCATGGTCAACGCAGCACATGGAGACACCTGTCAGTCTGCATGGTCAACACAGCACATGGAGACACCTGTCAGTCTGCATGGTCAACGCAGCACATGGGGACACCTGTCAGTCTGCATGGTCAACGCAGCACATGGGGACACCTGTGATCAGTCTGCATGGTCAACGCAGCACATGGAGACACCTGTTATCAGTCTGCATGGTCAACGCAGCACATGGAGACACCTGTCAGTCTGCATGGTCAACGCAGCACATGGAGACACCTGTCAGTCTGCATGGTCAACGCAGCACATGGGGACACCTGTCAGTCTGCATGGTCAACGTAGCACATGGAGACACCTGTCAGTCTGCATGGTCAACGCAGCACATGGAGACACCTGTCAGTCTGCATGGTCAACGCAGCACATGGAGACACCTGTCAGTCTGCATGGTCAACGCAGCACATGGAGACACCTGTGATCAGTCTGCATGGTCAACGCAGCACATGGAGACACCTGTTATCAGTCTGCATGGTCAACGCAGCACATGGAGACACCTGTCAGTCTGCATGGTCAACGCAGCACATGGAGACACCTGTCAGTCTGCATGGTCAACGCAGCACATGGAGACACCTGTCAGTCTGCATGGTCAACGTAGCACATGGAGACACCTGTCAGTCTGCATGGTCAACGCAGCACATGGAGACACCTGTCAGTCTGCATGGTCAACGCAGCACATGGAGACACCTGTCAGTCTGCATGGTCAACGCAGCACATGGAGACACCTGTGATCAGTCTGCATGGTCAACGCAGCACATGGAGACACCTGTGATCAGTCTGCATGGTCAACGCAGCACATGGAGACACCTGTCAGTCTGCATGGTCAACGCAGCACATGGAGACACCTGTCAGTCTGCATGGTCAACACAGCACATGGCACAGACACCTGTCAGTCTGCATGGTCAACGCAGCACATGGGGACACCTGTCAGTCTGCATGGTCAACGCAGCACATGGGGACACCTGTGATCAGTCTGCATGGTCAACGCAGCACATGGAGACACCTGTTATCAGTCTGCATGGTCAACGCAGCACATGGAGACACCTGTCAGTCTGCATGGTCAACGCAGCACATGGAGACACCTGTCAGTCTGCATGGTCAACGCAGCACATGGGGACACCTGTCAGTCTGCATGGTCAACGTAGCACATGGAGACACCTGTCAGTCTGCATGGTCAACGCAGCACATGGAGACACCTGTCAGTCTGCATGGTCAACGCAGCACATGGAGACACCTGTCAGTCTGCATGGAGACACATGGAGACACCTGTCAGTCTGCATGGTCAACGCAGCACATGGAGACACCTGTGATCAGTCTGCATGGTCAACGCAGCACATGGAGACACCTGTGATCAGTCTGCATGGTCAACGCAGCACATGGAGACACCTGTCAGTCTGCATGGTCAACGCAGCACATGGAGACACCTGTCAGTCTGCATGGTCAACGCAGCACATGGAGACACCTGTCAGTCTGCATGGTCAACGCAGCACATGGAGACACCTGTCAGTCTGCATGGTCAACGCAGCACATGGAGACACCTGTCAGTCTGCATGGTCAACGCAGCACATGGAGACACCTGTGATCAGTCTGCATGGTCAACGCAGCACATGGAGACACCTGTCAGTCTGCATGGTCAACACAGCACATGGAGACACCTGTCAGTCTGCATGGTCAACGCAGCACATGGGGACACCTGTCAGTCTGCATGGTCAACGCAGCACATGGAGACACCTGTCAGTCTGCATGGTCAACGCAGCACATGGAGACACCTGTCAGTCTGCATGGTCAACGCAGCACATGGAGACACCTGTCAGTCTGCATGGTCAACGCAGCACATGGAGACACCTGTCAGTCTGCATGGTCAACGCAGCACATGGAGACACCTGTCAGTCTGCATGGTCAACGCAGCACATGGGACACCTGTCAGTCTGCATGGTCAACACAGCACATGGAGACACCTGTCAGTCTGCATGGTCAACGCAGCACATGGA
>NW_024608952.1:70000-90000 GCF_018296145.1 Oncorhynchus tshawytscha
CTATAGTTTAGTAGAGCTAGCAGCCCCCATCCCTTCCAGTCTATAGTTTAGTAGAGCTAGCAGCCCCCCCCATCCCTTCCAGTCTATAGTTTAGTAGAGCTAGCAGCTCCCCCCCCCATCCCTTCCAGTCTATAGTTTAGTAGAGCTAGCAGCCCCCATCCCTTCCAGTCTATAGTTTAGTAGAGCTAGCAGCCCCCCTCATCCCTTCCAGTCTATAGTTTAGTAGAGCTAGCAGCCCCCCCATCCCTTCCAGTCTATAGTTTAGTAGAGCTAGCAGCCCCCCATCCCTTCCAGTCTATAGGTTAGTAGAGCTAGCAGCCCCCATCCCTTCCAGTCTATAGTTTAGTAGAGCTAGCAGCCCCCCATCCCTTCCAGTCTATAGTTTAGTAGAGCTAGCAGCCCCCCATCCCTTCCAGTCTATAGTTTAGTAGAGCTAGCAGCCCCCCATCCCTTCCAGTCTATAGTTTAGTAGAGCTAGCAGCCCCCATCCCTTCCAGTCTATAGTTTAGTAGAGCTAGCAGCCCCCCATCCCTTCCAGTCTATAGTTTAGTAGAGCTAGCAGCCCCCATCCCTTCCAGTCTATAGTTTAGTAGAGCTAGCAGCCCCCATCCCTTCCAGTCTATAGTTTAGTAGAGCTAGCAGCCCCCCCCATCCCTTCCAGTCTATAGTTTAGTAGAGCTAGCAGCCCCCCATCCCTTCCAGTCTATAGTTTAGTAGAGCTAGCAGCCCCCATCCCTTCCAGTCTATAGTTTAGTAGAGCTAGCAGCCCCCCCATCCCTTCCAGTCTATAGTTTAGTAGAGCTAGTAGCCCCCATCCCTTCCAGTCTATAGTTTAGTAGAGCTAGCAGCCCCCATCCCTTCCAGTCTATAGTTTAGTAGAGCTAGCAGCCCCCCATCCCCTCCAGTCTATAGTTTAGTAGAGCTAGCAGCCCCCATCCCTTCCAGTCTATAGTTTAGTAGAGCTAGCAGCCCCCATCCCTTCCAGTCTATAGTTTAGTAGAGCTAGCAGCCCCCATCCCTTCCAGTCTATAGTTTAGTAGAGCTAGCAGCCCCCATCCCTTCCAGTCTATAGTTTAGTAGAGCTAGCAGCCCCCATCCCTTCCAGTCTATAGTTTAGTAGAGCTAGCAGCCCCCATCCCTTCCAGTCTATAGTTTAGTAGAGCTAGCAGCCCCCCATCCCTTCCAGTCTATAGTTTAGTAGAGCTAGCAGCCCCCCATCCCTTCGGGTGGGTGGAGGCTGGGGGCGGGTGGAGGCTGTGGTGGGAGGTGAGGGGAGTGGAGGCTGGGGGCGGGTGGAGGCTGGGGTGGGAGGTGAGGGGAGTGGAGGCTGGGGGCGGGTGGAGGCTGGGGTGGGAGGTGAGGGGAGTGGAGGCTGGGGTGGGCGGGTGGAGGCTGTGGTGGGAGGTGGGGGCGGGTGGAGGCTGTGGTGGGAGGTGTGAGGTGAGGGGAGTGGAGGCTGGGGTGGGCGGGTGGAGGCTGTGGTGGGAGGTGAGGGGAGTGGGGGCGGGTGGAGGCTGTGGTGGGAGGGGAGTGGAGGCTGTGGTGGGGGCGGGTGGAGGCTGTGGTGGGAGGTGAGGGGAGTGGAGGCTGGGGTGGGCGGGTGGAGGCTGTGGTGGGAGGTGAGGTGAGGTGAGGGGGGTGGAGGGGGCGGGTGGAGGCTGTGGTGGGAGGTGAGGGGAGTGGAGGCTGGGGGGGGCGGGTGGAGGCTGTGGTGGGAGGTGAGGGGAGTGGAGGCTGGGGTGGGCAGGTGGAGGCTGTGGTGGGGGTGAGGGGAGTGGGGGGCGGGTGGAGGCTGTGGTGGGAGGTGAGGGGAGTGGAGGCTGGGGGTGTTGGAATATTGCTAGATGTGGGAACATTGCTGCGGGGACTTGCTTCCATTCAACCACAAGAGCATTGGTGAGGTTGGGCACTAATGTTGGGCGGTTAGGCCTGGCTCGCAGTCGGCGTTCCCAATTCATCCCAATGGTGCTCGATGGGGTTGAGGTCAGGGTTCTGTGCAGGCCAGTCAAGTTCTTCCACACAAATCTTGACAAACCATTTTTATATGGACCTTTATATGGACGGGGGCATTGTCATGCTGAAACAGGAAAGGGCATTACCCAAACTGTTGCCACAAAGTTGGAAGCACAGAATCGTCTAGAATGTAATTTTATGCTGTAGCGTTAAGATTTCCCTTCAGTGGAACTAAGGGTCCTGAACCATGAAAAACAGCCACAGACCATTATTCCTCCTCCACCAAACTTTACAGTTGGCCCTATGCATTGGGGCAGGTAGCGTTCTCCTGGCATCTGCCAAATCCAGATTCTTCCGTCGGACTGCCAGATGGAGAAGTGTGATTCATCACTCCAGAGATCGTGTTTCCACTGATCCAGAGTCCAGAAGAGGTGAGCTTTACACCACTCCAGCTGATGCTTGGCATTGCGCATGGTGATCTGAGGCTTGTGTGTGGCTGCTCAGCCATCGAAACCCATTTCATGAAGCTCCCGACGAACAGTTCTCGTGCTGATGTTGCTTGTTGATGAGGGTTACAACCGAGGACAGATGATTCAGCACCCGGAAGCCCCGTTCTGTGAGCTTGTGTTGCCTACCACTTCACGGCTGAGCCGTTGTTGCTCCTAGACGTTTCCACTTCACAATAACAGCACTTACAGTTGACCCGGGGCAGCTCTAGCAGGGCAGAAATTTGACAAACTGACTTGTTGGAAAGGTGGCATCGTGGAGAGGAGGCAGCGCTGAGCCTCCTGGACTAGCTCAAACTGTACATGCTGAGTCAGCTCACATAGGAATGAATGGTGTTATGTGATGGATGGCTTTGGCCTTAGTTTCTCCAATCATTGGTTCCCCCCTCAGACAAGACCTCGACGCAGGACCACTAGAGCCAGACGTCTACAGGGGCAGAGGGAGGGTGAGAGGTCATGCTTGGCTTTCCGGTGCCCTAACCCTCCGTCCCTACTTACTTTCTGGGTAGGGGGTCCCCCCTCTCCTGTCACTCAATCTGGCAGGGCTTCTCTGCCGCGCGTCATCTCCTCAGGGCAACAGCTGAGTTGACACGCCTGGAGGCCAGACAGAACATTCCACCTCCAAGCCCTTTACCTGCTACCTTCCCCAGACCCTCCCCAGGATCCCTCCCCAGGATCTCTCCCCAGGAGCCCCCCCACCTAGACTCTCCCCAGGACCCCCTCCCCACCCATACCCAGGAGGCCCCTAGACCCCCCAGGAGCCACCTCCCCAGGACCCCCCCCACTTAGACCCTCCCCAGGACCCCCCACCCATACCCTCCCCTCCCAGGAGCCCCCACCTAGACCCTCCCCAAGAACCCCCCAGGAGCCCCCTACCCTCCCCAGGAGGCCCCTAGACCCCCCAGGAGCCCCACCCCCAGGACCCCCAGGAGGCCCCTAGACCCCCCCAGGAGCCCCCCCCCAGGAGGCCCCTAGCCCCCAGGAGCCCCCAGGAGGCCCCTAGACCCTCCCCAGGAGCCCCCCAGGAGCCCCCTAGGACCCTCCCCCAGGAGCCCCCCCCTCCCCAGGAGGCCCTAGACCCCCCAGGAGCCCCACCCCCAGGACCCCCAGGAGCCCCAGATCCCCCCAGGACCCCCCAGGAGGCCCCTAGACCCCCCCAGGAGCCCCCCCCAGGAGCCCCCCCCAGGAGCCCCCCAGGAGCCCCCAGGAGCCCCCAGGAGCCCCCAGGAGCCCCCAGGAGCCCCCAGGAGCCCCAGGAGCCCCCAGGAGCCCCCAGGAGCCCCCCAGGAGCCCCCAGGAGCCCCCAGGAGCCCCCCAGGAGCCCCCCAGGAGCCCCCCAGGAGCCCCCAGGAGCCCCCCAGGAGCCCCCCCCAGGAGCCTAGACCCCCCCAGGAGCCCCCAGGAGCCCCCAGGAGCCCCCCCCCCAGGAGCCCCCCCAGGAGCCCCCCCCAGGAGGCCCCCAGGACCCCCCCAGGAGCCCGCCCCCCAGGAGCCCCCAGGAGCCCCCAGGAGCCCCCCAGGAGCCCCCAGGAGCCCCCAGGAGCCCCCCAGGAGCCCCGCCCCAGGAGCCCCCAGGAGCCCCCCAGGAGCCCCCAGGAGCCCCCCCCAGGGCCCCCTATACTGATTGTCACTGTGTCAGATCCCTGTGTTTTATCTGTATTTAAATGTCTGTCCGTAAACATCGCAGCGTTTTGAAGTGACGGAACGTTTACAAATGAAGTGTGAGATAATCAGACTATAATCTCTTTCTTATTGTTGCCCTGTTTCTATAATTCACAACCTTGATGAGGTATTTATTATTCCTCCACATTCTGTTTACCAGTTCCCACCGAGCTGGGCCACGGCGGCTCAGTGATGTGTGTGTGTGTGTGTGTGTGTGTTAGGCGCTCAGTGTAAATATTTTCACCAGACAGTCTGTTTTGGCATCACTGTGTTTACTTTAGCCCACCGACCGACCGACCGACCGACTGGGGGAAACACATTCATTCAGTCCATGTTTAAATGTCATCTTCATTACTACACCAACACCACAAGCAGAGGACTGGTCTGATCACATCCTGTCAAACCTGGAGGTTAAAATGGATGGCTGGAGAGTTGTCACAGTATAACAGGGGGAGGAGGAAGGGGGAGGGAGGGACAAGGAGGGAGGGATGAGGGGGAGGGGAGGAGGGTAAGAAGAAGGGGAGGGGAGGAGGGGGGAGGAGGAGGGGTAAGAAGAAGGGAGGGGAGGAAGGGAGGAGAAGGGAATGGGAGGAGAAGGGAATGGGAGGAGAAGGGAATGGGAGGAGAAGTAGAAGGGGAGGAGAAGGGAATGGGAGGAGAAGTAGAAGGGGAGGAGAAGGGAATGGGAGGAGAAGTAGAATGGGAGGAGAAGTAGAAGGGGAGGAGAAGTAGAAGGGGAGGAGAAGGGAATGGGAGGAGAAGTAGAATGGGAGGAGAAGTAGAAGGGGAGGAGAAGGGAATGGGAGGAGAAGTAGAAGGGGAGGAGAAGTAGAAGGGGAGGAGAGGTAGAAGGGGAGGAGAAGTAGAAGGGGAGAGAGGTAGAAGGGGAGGAGAAGTAGAATGGGAGGAGAAGTAGGAGGGAAAGGGAGGAGAAGTAGAATGGGAGGAGAAGTAGAAGGGGAGGAGAAGTAGAAGGGGAGGAGAAGTAGGAGGGGAGGGGAAGTAGAAGGGAGGGAGAAGTAGGAGGGAAGGAGAAGGGAATGGTAGGGAGGAGGAGGAGAAGTAAGAGGGAAGGGAGGAGAAGGGAATGGAGGGATGAGGAGGAGAAGTAAGAGGGGAAGGGGAGGAGAAGGGAATGGGAGGAGGAGGAGGAGGAGAAGGAGGGAAGGGGAGGGAGGAGGAGGAGAAGGAGGGAAGGGGAGGAGAGGGAATGGGAGGGAGAAGTAGGAGGGGAGGGAGGGAGAAGGAGAAGTAGGAGGGAAGGGGAGGAGAAGGGAATGGGAGGGAGGAGGAGGAGAAGTAGGAGGGAAGGGGAGGAGAAGTAGGAGGAATGGGGGAAGAGCAGAAGAGGAGGAGGGGGAAGGGGGAGGGGGAGGAGGAAGAGGGGGGGGAGGAAGAGGAGGGAGGAGAGGGGGTTATGCAGCCTGTTTGGTTTTGACACCTTTAGTGTTTGGTTCGTCAGAACAACGCTGAGTTCTCAGACTGCCATGTTAACCACCTGTGTGTGTGTGTGTGTGTGTGTGTGTGTGTGCTCTCTGCCCTGCAGTGTCCCATGGTGTCCACCCCTGTATGCTATTGATTAGGGTTCATAAGGGCACTGGAGGAGGTTGTAAACCAGGGAGGAGTGTTAGTGGTGATCACTGGTGCATGTCTACACCCCCTCCCTCCCCCTCAACCTCCCACCCCTCTGTAGCAGCCTTGTGACCCCCCTCTCCCTCCCCCTCAACCTCCCACCCCTCTGCAGCAGCCTTGTGACCCCCCCCCTCCCTCCCTCCCCTCAACCTCCCACCCCTCTGCAGCAGCCTTGTGACCCCCTCCCTCCCCTCCCTCCACCTCCTCCCCCCTCTGCAGCAGCCTTGTGACCCCCTTCTCCCCCTCCCTCCCCTCAACCTCCCACCCCTCTGCAGCAGCCTTGTGACCCCCCTCCCACCCCCCCCCATCAACCTCCCACCCCTCTGCAGCAGCCTTGTGACCCCCTCCCTCCCCCTCCCTCCCCTCAACCTCCCACCCCTCTGCAGCAGCCTTGTGACCCCCCCCTCCCTCTCCCTCAACCTCCCACCCCTCTGCAGCAGCCTTGTGACCCCCCCCTCCCTCCCCTCAACCTCCCACCCCTCTGCAGCAGCCTTGTGACCCCCCCTCCCCCTCAACCTCCCCCCTCTGCAGCAGCCTTGTGACCCCCTCCCTCCCCTCAACCTCCACCCCTCTGCAGCAGCCTTGTGACCCCCCCCTCTCCCCTCAACCTCCCACCCCTCTGCAGCAGCCTTGTGACCCCCTCCCCCTCCCTCAACCTCCCACCCCTCTGCAGCAGCCTTGTGACCCCCCCCTCCCTCCCTCCCCCTCAACCTCCCACCCTCTGCAGCAGCCTTGTGACCCCCTCCCTCCCCTTCAACCTCCCACCCCTCTGCAGCAGCCTTGTGACCCCCTCCCTCCCCCTTCAACCTCCCACCCCTCTGCAGCAGCCTTGTGACCCCCCCTCCCTCCCCCCTCAACCTCCCACCCCTCTGCAGCAGCAGCAGCCTTGTGACCCCCTACCCCTCCTCCCTCAACCTCCCACACCTCTGCAGCAGCCTTGTGACCCCCTCCCTCCCCCTTCAACCTCCCACCCTCTGCAGCAGCCTTGTGACCCCCCTCCCTTCCCTCCCCTTCAACCTCCCACCCTCTGCAGCAGCCTTGTGACCCCCCCTTACCCCTCCCCTCCACCTCCCACCCCTCTGCAGCAGCCTTGTGACCCCCTTACCCCCCCTCCCTCCCTCCACCTCCCACCCCTCTGCAGCAGCCTTGTGACCCCCTTCCCTCCCTCCACCTCCCACACCCCTCTGCAGCAGCCTTGTGACCCCCTTACCCCTCCCTCCCCTCCCCTCCACCTCCCCCTCCCCCTCCCTCCAGCAGCCTCTGCAGAGCCTTGTTACCCCCTCCCTCCCTCCCCTCAACCTCCACCCCTCTGCAGCAGCCTTGTGACCCCTTACCCCTCCCTCCCTCCCCCTCCTACACCTCTGCAGCAGCCTTGTGACCCCTTGCCTTCCCTCCCTCCCTCCCCCTGCCT
Organism: Oncorhynchus tshawytscha; assembly: GCF_018296145.1. Lineage (NCBI taxonomy): Eukaryota > Metazoa > Chordata > Actinopteri > Salmoniformes > Salmonidae > Oncorhynchus > Oncorhynchus tshawytscha. The sequence continues at coordinate 77,165 of NW_024608952.1, forward strand.
CCACCTCTGCAGCAGCCCTTGTGACCCCTACCCCTCCCTCCCTCAACCACCTAGTCCTCTGCAGCAGCCTTGTGACCCCTACCCCCTCCTCCCTCCCTCCTACACCTCTGCAGCAGCCTTGTGACCCCCTCCCTCCCCTCCCTCCCACACCTCTGCAGCAGCCTTGTGACCCCCTCCCTCCCCCCTCCACCTAGTCCTCTGCAGCAGCCTTGTGACCCCTTCCCCTTCCCTCCCACCCCTCCCCTTCAACCTCCCACCTCCCACCCCTCTGCAGCAGCCTTGTGACCCCTTACCCCCCTCCCTCCCTCCTACACCTAGTCCTCTGCTCATGTCTCTCTCATTTCAATTCAAGGGGCTTTATTACCATGGGAAACATGTGTTTACATTGTTAAAGCAGGTGAAATAGATCATAAACAAAGGTGAAATAATCAATAATAAATGAACAGTAAACATTACGCTCAGGTTTCAAAGGGTTATACACATGTCATTATGTCTGTATACAGTGTTGTAACCATGTGGAAATATAGTCTCTCTCTCTCCTTCTCTCTTCTTGTCTCTGTCTCTGTCTCTCTCTTGTCTCTCTCCTTGTCTCTCTCCTTGTCTCTCTCCTTGTCTCTCTCCTTCTCTCCTCTCTCTCTCTCTCTCTCTCTCTCTCTCTCTCTCTGTCTCTCTCTCTCTCTCTCTGTCTCTCTCTCTCTCTCTCTCCGTCTGTCTCTCTCTCTCTCTCTCTCTCTCTCTCTGTCTCTCTCTCTTGTCTCTCTCTCTCTCTCTCTCTCTCCTTGTCTCTCTCTCTCCTTCTCTCTCTCTGCTTGTCTCTGTCTCATGTCTCTCTGTCTTTCTCCTTCTGTCTCTCTCTCCTTCTCTCTGTCTCTCTGACTATGTCTCTTTCTCTCTCTCTCTCTCTCTCTCTCTCTCTCTCTGTGTGTCTCTGTATCTCTCTCAGAATTAAATTCAATTTAAGTGCTTTATTGGCATGGAAACACATTGCCAAAGCAAGAGAAATAGATAATAAACAAAAGTGATTATTAAATCTCTCTGTGTGTTTGTTTTCCTGTGCAGGACGACCATGAGAGTGGTTCTAGCTCCACCAGTCGCAGCGCCTCAGAGAGCTCCAAGACCCTCCCCAAGCCCCGTCGCCTCCAGCAGGCCGCCCCTCTGACCCAGACCTGCCCCCAGGTGAGTGATGGCTCCGTGGCCACAGGGAGTACTCTACCCCCCTGCTTCACGCTGACCACCAGGCAGGGCTAGGCCTCAGTGGGTGGATGAATCACTGACAGGACAGGTCTTATCAGAAAAGGGCGTCTGACCACCGCGTCCTCGACGTGTTCCCATTCCCTAGCCCTGTGCATCCTGCTCAAAAGTAGGGCACCATCTAGGGAATAGGGTGTAATTTGGGATTCCAGTCGTCCCACAGGACAGGGATTCCAACCTCTCTCCTCCTAATGACACGCCCCTAACAACGACACTTAGCAACACAATACAGTCCCCGTGTGGGTGAAGCTGTAAACCCAGATCTGTTAGGGCTTTATCAATGAAACACTTCAGAGGCCAAAGTTACCACTCATTTTACTGTCCGGAGAGACTCTCTGCAGGCGTAATGATGAATCCATCACTCACTCATTACTACCATGTCAACCTACCTCTCATTTACTACCATGTCAACCTACCTCTCATTTACTACCATGTCAACTTACCACTCATTTACTACCATGTCAACTTACCACTCATTTACTACCATGTCAACGTACCACTCATTTACTACCATGTCAACTTACTTACAATTTACTACCATGTCAACTTACCTCTCATTTACTACCATGTCAACTTACCACTCATTTACTACCATGTCAACTTACCTCTCATTTACTACCATGTCAACTTACCACTCATTTACTACCATGTCAACTTACCTCTCATTTACTACCATGTCAACTTACTTACAATTTACTACCATGTCAACTTACCTCTCATTTACTACCATATGTCAACTTACTTACAATTTACTACCATGTCAACTTACTTACAATTTACTACCATGTCAACCAGTAGAGCTGGGTGTAGACCAGTTTCCCAGGCCAGTAGAGCTGGGTGTAGACCAGTATCCCAGACCAGTAGAGCAGTATCCCAGACCAGTAGACCTGTTTCCAGACCAGTAGAGCTGGGTGTAGACCAGTATCCCAGACCAGTAGACCTGGGTGCAGACCTGTTTCCCAGACCAGTAGAGCTGGGTGTAGACCTGTTTCCCAGACCAGTAGACTTGGGTGCAGACCTGTTTCCCAGACCAGTAGAGCTGGGTGTAGACCAGTATCCCAGACCAGTAGAGCTGGGTGTAGACCTGTTCCCAGACCAGTAGAGCTGGGTGCAGACCTGTTTCCCAGACCAGTAGAGCTGGGTGTAGACCTGTTTCCCAGACCAGTAGAGCTGGGTGCAGACCTGTTTCCCAGACCAGTAGAGCTGGGTGCAGACCTGTTTCCCAGACCAGTAGAGCTGGGTGTAGACCTGTTTCCCAGACCAGTAGAGCTGGGTGCAGACCTGTTTCCCAGACCAGTAGAGCTGGGTGTAGACCAGTATCCCAGACCAGTAGACCAGTATCCCAGACCAGTAGACCTGGGTGCAGACCTGTTTCCCAGACCAGTAGAGCTGGGTGTAGACCAGTATCCCAGACCAGTAGACCTGTTTCCCAGACCAGTAGACCTGGGTGCAGACCTGTTTCCCAGACCAGTAGAGCAGTTCCCAGACCAGTAGAGCTGGGTGTAGACCAGTTTCCCAGGCCAGTAGAGCTGGGTGTAGACCAGTATCCCAGACCAGTAGAGCAGTATCCCAGACCAGTAGAGCAGTATCCCAGACCAGTAGAGCAGTATCCCAGACCAGTAGAGCTGGGTGTAGACCAGTATCCCAGACCAGTAGACCTGGGTGCAGACCTGTTTCCCAGACCAGTAGAGCTGGGTGCAGACCTGTATCCCAGACCAGTAGACCAGTATCCCAGACCAGTAGACCAGTATCCCAGACCAGTAGAGCTGGGTCTAGACCAGTGAGTCGCCAGGAGCTGAGGAATGGAGAGTGAGAGTTGTTGTAAACCTCTTAATCTGTAATTAAATTGTAGAGAATAAAAAGCTCAGGATTATATGGACAGTGTAGCTGTCGGCCAGCCAGACTGTAAACTGCAGTTTTTATAGTGTTGAAATAGCCTGTCTGGAGAAACCTCCGTGCTGCATCACAACCCACTCTGGGGAAACCTCCGTGCTGCATCACAACCCACTCTTGGGAAACCTCCGTGCTATATCAACCCACTCTGGGAAACCTCCGTGCTATATCACAACCACTCTGGGGAAACCTCCGTGCTGTATCACAACCCACTCTGGGAACCTCCGTGCTGTATCACAACCCACTCTGGGGAACCTCTGTGCTGTATCACAACCCACTCTGGGAAACCTCCGTGCTGCATCACAACCCACTCTGGGAAACCTCCGTGCTGCATCACAACCCACTCTGGGAAACCTCCGTGCTGCATCACAACCCACTCTGGGGAAACCTCCGTGCTATATCAACCCACTCTGGGGAAACCTCCGTGCTATATCACAACCCACTCTGGGGAAACCTCCGTGCTGCATCACAACCCCTCTGGGGAACTCGTGCTGTATCACAACCCACTCTGGAGAACCTCCGTGCTGTATCACCACCCACTCTGGGAAACCTCCCATGCTGTATCAGTACCCACTCTGGGAAACCTCCGTGCTGTATCACAACCCACTCTGGGGAACCTCCGTGCTGTATCACAACCCACTCTCTGGGAACCTCCGTGCTGCATCACAACCCACTCTGGAAACCTCCGTGCTGTATCACAACCCACTCTGGGAACCCACTCTGGAAACCTCCGTGCTGTATCACCACCCACTCTGGGGAAACCTCCGTGCTGTATCACCACCCACTCTGGGGAACCTCCGTGCTGTATCACAACCCACTCTGGGGAACCTCCGTGTATATATCACAACCCACTCTGGGAACCCACTCTGGGAAACCTCCGTGCTGTATCTAGCCACTCTGGGAACCCACTCCTGGGAAACCTCAATGCTGTATCACAACCCACTCTGGGAACCCACTCTCTGGAAACCTCCGTGCTGTATCACCCACCCACTCTGGGAAACCTCCGTGCTCACAGAAACCTCCGTGCTCTGGGGAAACCTCTGTGCTGTATCACCACCCACTCTGGGAAACCTCCGTGCTCAACCTCCGTGCTGTATCACCACCCACTGCTTTCAGCTGGACGAATACATGACTCTTAGTTGGAGATGTAAATAGGGTTTATAACAGTGTGAGTTATAGTATGCAGTGTGTGTTGTGTTACACAGGGCCTGTTTAACAGTAATAGCAAGCATTTCTGTTTTAACAAGGTCTATGCACTATATATAAGTCGGGAACTTCATGAAATGGGTTTCCATGGCTGAGCAGCAGCACACAAACCTAAGATCACCATGCGTAATGCCAAGCATCGGCTGGAGTGGTGTAAAGCTCACCTCTTTGGACTCAGCAGTGGAAACACGTTCTCTGGAGTGATGAATCACGCTTCACCATCTGGCAAGTCCGCGGACAAATCTGGAGTTTTAGCGGATGCAAAACGCTACCTGTCCCAATGCATAGTGCCAACTGTAAAGTTTGGTGGATGATAAATAATGGTCTGAGGCTGTTTTCATGGTTCAGGCCCCTTAGTTCCAGTGAAGGGAAATCTTAACGCTACAGCATACAATGACATTCTAGATGATTCTGTGTTTCCATTACTTTGAATTGTCAATAGAACTCAGAGTAGTTTGAAAAAGAAGAGAGCCATTCAGACCCAGAACCATTTCTCATTCCAGACCCAGAGGATTTCAGAAAGCTCTTGTTTGTTAGTGGAACCATTCAGACACAGAACCATTCAGATCCCAGAAGTCAGATCCGACCAGAACTCACAGAACCATTCAGTTTCAGATCCAGGAGCATTCCAGATCCAGAACCATTTCAGATCCAGAACCATTCAGACCCTGAACCATTCAGACCCAAGAACCATTCAGACCCAGACCCTGAACCATTTCAGACCCTGAATCATTCAGACCCTCAGAACCATTCAGATCCAGAACCATTCAGAACCTGTTCAGGTCAGAACCATTCAGATCCAGAACCATTCAGACACAGAACCATTTCCAGATCCAGAACCATTCAGATCAGAACCATTTCAGATCCAGAACCATTCCAGATCAGAACCATTCCAGAACCATTCAGACCCCAGAACCATTTCAGACCCTGAATCACATTCAGGCCCTGACCATTCAGATCCTGAACCATTTCAGATCCAAGAACCATTCAGACCCTGAACCATTCAGACCCAGAACCATTCAGACCCAGATCCAGAACCATTCAGACCCAGAACCATTCCAGGGCCATTGATCAAAACCATTCAGACCCTGAACCATTTCAGACCCAGAACCATTCAGACCTGAACCATTCAGATCCAGAACCAGTCAGATCCCAGAACCATTCAGATCCAGAACCATTCACACACTTGGTCTGTGTTGCTGAAGCTCATCAAGTAGTCTGGTCCTGTATTCCACAGAGGAGACTACTTGACTTGGCTGCTCTCTGTGTTACTGAGCTCATCAAGTAGTCTGGTCCTGTATTCCACAGAGAACTACTTGACTTGGGTCTGTGTTGCTGAAGCTCATCAAGTAGTCTGGTCCTGTATTCCCACAGAGGAGACTGCTTGACTTGGGTCTGTGTTGCTGAGCTCATCAAGTAGTCTGGTCCTGTATTCCACAGAGGAGACTACTTGACTTGGCTCTGTGTTGCTGAGCTCATATCAAGGATTGTTTTTTCCAGTATTTATGGTTGAACAGTTTTAAGTGGGCTTCTCCTGTGGGCTGAGGCACAGGTAGTGGCTGTGTCAATTGTTCCACAGAGGCTTTGACTTGGCTCGCTGAGCTCACAGAGCAGGGTGGGGTTCCACAGTGGAGGGCTGGGGCTTGTGTTGGTGGAGAGCTAGGGGTTGGGGTGGAGGGTTGGGGTGGAGGAGGTTGGGGTGGAGGGCTAGGGGTTGGGGTGGAGGGTTGTGGGGTGGAGAGGCTAGGGGTTGGAGTGGAAGGGTTGGGGTGGAGGGTTGGGGTGGAGGGTTGGGGTTGGGAGGTGGAGGGCTAGGGGTTAGGGTGGAGAGGGCTAGGGGTGGAGGGCTGGGGGTTGGAGTGGAGGGCTGGAGGGTGGGGTGGAGGGTTGGGGTGGAGAGCTGGGAATTGGGGTGGGGTGGGGTTGGGGTGGAGGCTGGGGGTTGGGGTGGAGGGGGGTGGGGGTTGGTGTGGGGTTGGGGTGGGGGCTGGGGTGGAGGGGTTGGGGTGGAGGGCTGGGGGTTGGGGTGGAAGGTTGGGGTGGAGGCTAGGGGTTGGAGTGGAGGGCTGGGGTTGGGGTGGAGGATAGGGGGTTGGAGTGGAGGGCTGGGATTGGAGTGGAGGCTGGGGATTGGAGTGGAGGCTGGGGTTGGAGTGGAGGGCTGGGGGTTGAGTGGAGGGCTGGGGGGTTGGAGGGAGGGCTGGGCTGGGGAGGGGTGGAGGGCTGGGGTTGGGGTGGAGGGCTGGGGGGTTGGAGTGGGGAGGTTGGGGTGGGGTGGAGGGGTTGGGGTGGAGGGCTGGGGTTAGGGTGGAGGGTTGGAGTGGAGGGCTGGGGTTGGGGTGGAGGTTGGGGTGGAGGGCTGGGGGTTGGAGTGGAGGGCTGGGGTTGGGTGGAGGAAACTGGGGGTTGGAGTGGAGGGCTGGGTTGGGTGGAGGGCTGGGGTTGGGTGGTGGGCTGGGGTTGGGGTGGAAGGGCTGGGGTTTGGTGGAGGGGTGGGGAGGTTGGAGTGGAGGGGCTGGGGGTTGGGGTGGAGGGCTGGGGGTTGGGGTGGAGGGCTGGGGTTTGCGGTGGAGGGCTCTGGGCTGACCGGGCGCGGGGAGTGGGCCTCGGTCGGTGGTGAAACAGGTAAATTAGATCCAGTGGAAATAGCAGGAGGCTGTTTTACTGCCAGCTCAAACTCAGTCTGCAGGTGTGACAGGAACCTTCCTGACCGACCCTAACACCACACACACACACACACACACACACACCACACACACACACACCACACACACACACACACACACACACACACACACACACACACACACACACACACACACACACACACACACACACACACACATAACACCACACATGAAAATATCACACAGTCCCTCTATTCATGGACTTCTGTTCTAACAAAGTCAGTATAAAGGCTGGTCAGGATCAGTTAGTACAGCCTTACAGAGACATGAATAACCAAGACATGTGTGTTAACCACAGGACAGTCAGTATAAAGGCTGGTCAGGATCAGTACAGCCTTTCATGACATGGTTAACCAAGGAGTCCAGTATAAAGCTGGTCAGGATCAGTTGGTACAGCCTTACAGAGACATGGTTAACCAAGGAGTCCAGTATAAAGGCTGGTCCAGGATCAGCTACAGCCCTACAGAGACATGGTTAACCAAGGAGTCCAGTATAAAGGCTGGTCCAGGATCAGTTCATTTACAGCCTTACAGGAACATGGTTAACCAAGGAGTCAGTATAAAGGCTGGTCCAGGATCAGTTAGTACAGCCCTACAGAGACATGGTTAACCAAGGAGTCAGTATAAAAGGCTGGTCAGGATCGGAGGAGAGTGGTGGGGTCAGGTGGAGGAGGGAGGGAGGAGGGTGGCTGGTCAGGAGGGAGGGAGTGGATGGGGAGTTTGGGAGGAGGGTGGAGAGGGAGGAAAGAGTGGTGGAAGTAGGAGATGAGGGAAGGAGGAGGGTAGTAGGAAAGGGAAGAGGAAGGAAGTGGGGGTGAAGAAAGTAAGTAGTAGAATAAATTTGGGAAGAGGAGAGTTGGGGGTGGTGGGATAGAGGAGTTTGGGTGGAGGGTGGAGGAAGGGAGAGGGAAGTGGGGGGTGGTGGGATGAGGGAGTTTGGGAGGAGAGTATGGAGGAGGGAAAAGGAAGGAAAGGAAGAGTTACAAGGTGGTAGGGATGGAGGAAGTTAGGAAGGAAGTAGTAGAATAGGATTTAGGGAAGGAAGGAGTAAGGCTGAACTAGTGTCTGTATGTTTCAGAAGCATGTAGTCTCTGAGTGGTGCAGTAATGTCTACGGCGTGGTGGTGGAGGGGAGGAGGAGGAGAGGTGAGGCCTGCTGCTGTACATAGTTCTGGTTCTACTGAGCTCCACATCCGAGAAACGAGAGAATTCACACTGAAATTTGTGGCGCTGGACTGGAAGTAACACTGTTTTCTTCTGGATATTTAGCTAATTTTAACTGCTCATGTCAAGGACACACTGTGACAATAAATAACATGTCAGACTCTGAAGCTTATTTACGAGCCCCCACAGGCAGGAGGTTATGGTTAGTCTGAGAGGAGAGGTCAGGGTTAGAGTCAGAGGAGAGGTCAGGTTGGAAGTCAGAGGAGAGGTCAGGGTTAGAGTCAGAGGAGAGGTCAGGGTTATTGGGAAGTCTGAGGAGAGGTCAGGGTTAGAGTCTGAGAGGAGAGGTCAGGGTTAGATTCTGAGGAGAGGGAGAGGTCAGGGTTAGAGTCTGAGGAGAGGAGACGTCAGGGTTAGATTCTGAGAGGTCAGGGTTAGAGTCTGAGAGGTCAGGGTTAGGAGAGGAGGTCAGGGTTAGAGTCTGAGAGGAAGTCAGGGTTAGAGTCTGAGGAGGTCAGGGGTTAGAGTCTGAGAGGAGGTCAGGGTTAGAGTCTGAGGAGACGATCAGGGTTAGAGTCTGAGTTAGGAGTGGAGAGGTCAGGGTTAGATTCTGAGGAGAGTCTGGAGACGTCAGGGTTAGAGTCTGAGAGGAGGTCAGGGTTAGAGTCTGAGAGGAGTGGAGAAGGTCAGGGTTAGATTCTGAGGAAGGAGCGTGGAGAGGTCAGGGTTAGAGTCTGAGGAAGGTCAGGGTGGAATTCAGAGAGAGACGGAAGTCCTAGAGGAAGGAGTCAGGTTAGAGTCTGAGAGGAGTGGAAGGTCAGGGGTTAGATTCTGAGAGAGACGTCGAGGTTGGGATTCTGAGAAGGAGATCAGGTTGGGAAGTCTGAAGAGTGGAAAGTCGGGGTTAGAGTCTGAGAAGGAGGTCAAGTTAGGAATCTGAGAAGGAGAGGTCAGGGTTAGAAGTCTGAGGAGAGGAGAGGTCAGGGTTGAAGTCTGAGGAGAGGAGAAGGGATTAGAAGTCTGAAGGGAGAGGTCAGGGTTAGAGTCTGAGAGGGAGAGATCAAAATTAAAAGTCGGAGAGGTCCAGGGTTAGAAGAGAAAAATCAGGGTTAGAGTCTGAGATTAAGGTCAGGGTTAGAGGAGTCAGGTTAGAGGAGAGGTCAGGGTTAGAGGAGAGGTTAATCAAAAGGGTCAGGGTTAAGGAGAGGTCAGAGAGGTCAGGGGTTAGGTAGAATCAGGGTCAGGGTTAGCTCCCAGGGAATGTTGCTTAAGGAAGCTCTGGAATTACACTTGTCTCTGTTTCACTGGGTATTAACACTGAATTAATGGTGTGTGTGTGTGTGTGTGTGTCTCAGGCTACGTCCAGAGTCTAATCCCAGTCGGGTGGTGAACAACGTCAACATTGTGGTCAACAACCTGATCTTGAAGTGCACGTTGAGGACGACATCGTCCTGTCGGTCAACATCACCTCTGCTGAGAGTTACACAGTCCACGAGTTCTGGGACGAGCCTTCATGGACATCACAGGTCAGCTGTCTGCACACACACCTGTACCTGGACCATATAGGGAACACACCTTTACCTGGACTATAGGAACACACCTGTACCTGTAACCATAGGGAACACACCTGTACCTGGACTATATAGGGAACACACTCACCTGACTATATAGGGAAACACTGTACCTGGACTATATAGGAACACACCTGTACCTGGACTATATAGAGGACACACCTGTACCTGGACTATATAGGGGACACACCTGTTAACCTGGACTATATAGGGAACACACCTGTTAACCTGGACTATGGGGACACACCTGTTAACCTGGACTATATAAGAACACACATGTTAACCTGGACTATATGGGGACACACCTGTACCTGGACTATATAGGGAACACACTGTACCTGGACTATATAGGGAACACACACACCTGTTAACCTGGACTATATAGGGGAACACACACCTGTTAGCCTGGACTATATAGAGACACCTGTTAACCTGGACTATATAGAGGACACCATTAACCTGGACTATATAGGGACACACCTGTTAACCTGGACTATATAGGAACTTACACCTGTTAACCTGGACTATATGGGGACACACCTGTACCTGGACTATATAGGGGACACCTGTACCTGGACTATATAGGGGACACCCCTGTTAACCTGGAACTATAAAGAGGACACACCTGTTAGCCTGGAATATAAAGGAACACACCTGTACCTGGACTACATAGAGACAAACACGTGTTAATATTGGCCTATAGAGACACACCTGTTAACATGGACTATATAAGGACACACCTGTACCTGGACTATATAGGGGACACACCTGTTAACATGGACTATATGAGGACACACCTGTACCTGGACTATATAGGGGACACCTGTTAACCAGGACTCTGGTAGTGGGCTATATAGGGGACACACCTGTTAACCAGGACTCTGGTAGTGGACTATATAGGGGACACACACACCTGTTAACCAGGACTCTAGTTGTGGACTATATAGGACACACACACCTGTTAACCAGGACTCTAGTAGTGGACTATATACGACACACACACACCTGTTAACCAGGACCCTAGTAGTGGACTATATACGACACACACACACCTGTTAACCAGGACTCTATTAGTGGACTATATAGGACACACACACCTGTTAACCAGGACTCTAGTAGTGGACTATATAGGGGACACACACCTGTTAACCTGGACTATATAAGGAACACACACACACCTGTTAGCCAGGGACTATATAGGAGGACACACACCTGTTAACCTGGACTATATAGTGGACACACACCTGTTAACCAGGACAGAGGGGACACACCTGTTAACCAGGACTCTAGTAGTGGACTACATAGGGACACACACACCACAGGAATCTAGGTGGACTATATAGGACACACACACCTGTTACCCAGGACTGGACTATATGGTACACAGTAACCAGGACTCAGTACTGGACACACACCTGTTAACCAGGACTCTAGTAGTGGACTATATGGGGGACACCCTGTTAACCCAGGACTCTAGTAGTGGACTATATAGGGGACACACACACCTGTTAGCCAGGACTCTAGTAGTGGACTCTAGGGGACACACACACCTGTTGGACTATATAGGACACACACACCTGTTAACCAGGACTATATAGGAGAGACACCTGTTAGCCAGGACTCTAGTAGTGGACTATATAGGGGACACACCTGTTAGCCAGGACTATAGTAGGGACACACCTGTTAACCAGGACTATATAGGGACACACACCTGTTAACCAGGACTATATAGGGACACACGGGACTCTGTTAACCAGAACTATATAGGACACACACGCACCTGTTAACCAGGACTCTAGTAGTGGACTATATAGGGACACACACACCTGTTAACCAGGACTCTAGTAGTGGACTATATAGGGGACCACACACCTGTTAACCAGGACTCTAGTAGTGGACTATATAGGGACACACACACCTGTTAACCAGGACTCTAGTAGTGGACTATATAGGGACACACACCTGTTAACCAGGACTCTGGTAGTGGACTGTATAGGGGACACACACACACCTGTTAACCAGGACTCTAGTAGTGGACTATATAGGGACACACACACCTGTTAACCAGGACTCTAGTAGTGGACTATATAGGACACACACACACCTGTTAACCAGGACCTAGTAGTGAACTATATAGGACACACACACCTATTAACCAGGACCTAGTAGTGGACTATATAGGGGACACACACCTGTTAACCTGGACTCTAGTAGTGGAATACATGGGGACACCTGTTAACCTGGACTATATAGGGGAATACACACACCTGTTACCTGGACTATATACCTGGAGGACACACCTGTTAACCTGGACTATATAGGGGACACACCTGTTAACCTGGACTATATAGGGAACACACCTGTTAACCTGGACTATATAGGGGACACACCTGTACCTGGACTATATAGGGGACACCTGTACCTGGACTATGGGGACACGCCTGTTAACATGGACTATATAGGGGACACACCTGTTAACCTGGACTATAAAGGGAACACACCTGTACCTGGACTACATAGGGAAACACTTTGTGTTAATATTTTCGGGCCCTATATAGGGGACACCTGTTAACATGGACTATATAGGGGACACACCTGTACCTGGACTATATAGGGGGACACACCTGTTAACATGGACTATATAGGGGACACACCTGTACCTGGACTATGGACACACACACACCTGTTAACCAGGACTCTGGTAGTGGGCTATATAGGGGACACACACACCTGTTAACCAGGACTCTGGTAGTGGACTATATAGGGGACACACACACCTGTTAACCAGGACTCTAGTTGTGGACTATATAGACACACACACAGGACTCTAGTAGTGGACTATATCGACACACACACACCTGTTAACCAGGACCCTAGTAGTGGACTATATAGGGACACACACACCTGTTAACCAGGACTCTAGTAGTGACTATATAGGACACACACACACCTGTTAACCAGGACTCTAGTAGTGGACTATAGGACACACACCTGTTAACCTGGACTATCTAGGGAACACACACACACACCTGTTAACCAGGACTATATAGGAGAGACACACCTGTT
>NW_024608953.1:0-93090 GCF_018296145.1 Oncorhynchus tshawytscha
TAGATGGTAGAGCAGGGTAATATAATGACAATAGATGGTAGACCAGGGTAATATAGATGACAGTAGATTATAGACCAGGGTAATAAAATGACAGTAGATGGTAGAACAGGGTAATATAATGGCAGTAGATGGTAGACCAGGGTAATATAATGACAGTAGATGGTAGACCAGGTTATTATAATGACAGTAGGTGGTAGACCAGGGTAATATAATGGCAGTAGATGGTAGAACAGGGTAATATAATGACAGTAGATGGTAGACCAGGGTAATATAAAGACAGTAGAGGGTAATATAATGACAGTAGATGGTAGACCAGGGTAATATAATGACAGTAGATGGTAGACCAGAGTAATATAATGACAGAAGATGTAGACCAGGGTAATATAATGACAGTAGATGGTAGACCATGGTAATATAATGACAGTAGAGTAGGTAATATAATGACAGTAGATGGTAGACCAGGGTAATATAATGACAGTAGATGGTAGACCAGGGTAATATAATGACAGTAGATGGTAGACCAGGTAATATAATGACAGTAGATGGTAGACCAGGTCAATATAATGACAGTAGATGGTAGACCAGGGTAATATAATGACAGTAGATGGTAGACCAGGGTAATATAATGACAGATGGTAGAGTTTAGACCAGGGTAATATAGTGACAGTAGATGACAGTAGACCAGGGTAATATAATGACAGTAGATGGTAGACCAGGTAATATAATGACAGTAGATGGTAGACCAGGGTAATATAATGACAGTAGATGGATAGACCAGGGTAATATAATGACAGTAGATGGTAGACCAGGTAATATAATGACAGTAGATGGTAGACCAGGGTAATATAATGACAGTAGATAGGGAAGACCAGGGTAATATAATGACAGCAGATGGTAGACCAGGGTAATATAATGACAGTATAGGGAAGACCAGGGTAATATAGTGACAGTAGATTGTAGACCAGGGTAATAAAATGACAGTAGATAGTAGAACAGGGTAATATAATGACAATAGATGGTAGACCAGGGTAATATAATGACAGTAGATGGTAGACCAGGGTAATATAATGACAGTAGATGGTAGACCAGGTTATTATAATGACAGTAGGTGGTAGTTCAGGGTAATATAATGACAGTAGATGGTAGACCAGGTTAATATAATGACAGTAGATGGTAGACCAGTGTAATATAATGACAGTAGATGGTAGACCAGGGTAATATAATGACAGTAGATGGTAGACCAGGGTAATATAATGGCAGTAGAGAGGGTAATATAATAACAGTAGATGGTAGACCAGGGTAATATAATGACAGTAGATGGTAGACCAGGGTAATATAATGACAGTAGATGGTAGACCAGGGTAATATAAAGACAGTAGATGGTAGACCAGGGTAATATAATGACAGTAGATGGTCGACCAGGGTAATATAATGACAGTAGATGGTAGACCAGGTTAATATAATGACAGTAGACCAGGGTAATATAATGACAGTAGATGGTAATATAGACAGTAGATGGTAGACCAGGGTAATATAATGACAGTAGATGGTAGACCAGGGTAATATAATGAGAGTAGACCAGGGTAATATAATGACAGTAGATGGTAATATAGTCACAGTAGATGGTAGACCAGGGTAATATAATGACAGTAGAGGGTAATATAGTCTCAGTAGATGGTAGAGCAGGGTAATATAATGACAATAGATGGTAGACCAGGGTAATATAGTGACAGTAGATTATAGACCAGGGTAATAATAAAATGACAGTAGATGGTAGACCAGGGTAATATAATGACAGTAGATGGTAGACCAGGTTATTATAATGACAGTAGGTGGTAGACCAGGGTAATATAATGGCAGTAGATGGTAGAACAGGGTAATATAATGACAGTAGATGGTAGACCAGGGTAATATAAAGACAGTAGAGGGTAATATAATGACAGTAGAGGGTAGGCCAGGGTAATATAATGACAGTAGGTGGTAGACCAGGTTATTATAATGACAGTAGGTGGTAGTTCAGGGTAATATCATGACAGTAGATGGTAGACCAGGTTAATATAATGACAGTAGATGGTAGACTAGTGTAATATAATGACAGTAAATGGTAGACCAGGGTAATATATTCACAGTAGATGGTAGACCAGAGTAATATAATGACAGAAGATGTAGACCAGGGTAATATAATGACAGTAGATGGTCGACCATGGTAATATATTGGCAGTAGAGGGTAATATAATAACAGTAGATGGTAGACCGGGGTAATATAATAACAGTAGAGGGTAGGCCAGGGTAATATAATGACAGTAGATGGTAGACCAGGGTAATATATTGATAGTAGATGGTAGACCAGGTTAATATAATGACAGTAGATGGTAGACCAGGTCAATATAATGACAGTAGATGGTATACCAGGGTAATATAATGACAGTAGATGGTAGACCAGGGTAATATAATGACAGTAGAGTTTAGACCAGGGTGATATAGTGACAGTAGATTGTAGACCAGGGTAATATAATGACAGTAGATGGTAGACCAGGGTAATATAATGACAGTAGATGGTAGACCAGGGTAATATAATGACAGTAGATGGTAGACCAGGGTAATATAATGACAGTAGATGGTAGACCAGGGTAATATAGTGACTGTAGATGGTAGACTAGGTTAATATAATGGCAGTAGAAGGTAGACCAGGGTAATATAATGACAGTAGATGGTAGACCAGGGTAATATAATGACAGTAGATGGTGACCAGGGTAATATAATGACAGTAGATGGTAGACCAGGGTAATATGATGACAGTAGATGGTAATATAATGACAGTAGATGGTAGACCAGGGTAATATAATGACAGTAGAGGGTAGACCAGGGTAATATAATGACAGTAGAGGGTAGACCAGGGTAATATAATGACAGTAGATGGTAGACCAGGGTAATATAATGACAGTAGATGGTAGACCAGGGTAATAATGACATAATGACAGACCAGGGTAATATAATGACAGTAGATGGTAAGACCAGGGTAATATAATGACAGTAGAGGGTAGACCAGGGCAATATAATGACAGTAGATGGTAGACCAGGTTAGTATAATGACAGTAGGTGGAAGACCAGGGTAATATAATGACAGTAGATGGTAGACCAGGGTAATATAATGACAGTAGATGGTAGACCAGGTTAATATAATGACAGTAGGTGTAATATAAGACCAGGGTAATATAATGACAGTAGATGGTAGACCAGGGTAATATAATGACAGTAGATGGGACCAATATAATGACAGTAGATGGTAGACCAGGGTAATATAATGACAGTAGATGGTAGACCAGGGTAATATAATGACAGTAGATTGTAGACCAGGGTAATATAATGACAGTAGATGGTAGAGCAGGGTAATATAATGACAGTAGATGGTAGACCAGGGTAATATAATGACAGTAGAGG
This sequence comes from Oncorhynchus tshawytscha, assembly GCF_018296145.1. Lineage (NCBI taxonomy): Eukaryota > Metazoa > Chordata > Actinopteri > Salmoniformes > Salmonidae > Oncorhynchus > Oncorhynchus tshawytscha. The sequence goes on from NW_024608953.1 coordinate 3,442, forward strand.
GTAATATAATGACAGTAGATGGTAGACCAGGGTAATATAATGACAGTAGATGGTAGACCAGGGTAATATAATGACAGTAGATGGTAGACCAGGGTAATATAATGACAGTAGATGGTAGACCAGGGTAATATAATGACAGTAGATGGTAGACCAGGGTAATATAATGACAGTAGGTGGAAGACCAGGGTAATATAATGACAGTAGATGGTAGACCAGGTTAATATAATGACAGTAGATGGTAGACCAGGGTAATATAATGACAGTAGATGGTAGACCAGGTTAATATAATGACAGAAGATGGTAGAACAGGGTAATATAATGACAGTAGAGGGTAATATAATGACAGTAGATGGTAGACCAGGGTAATATAATGACAGTAGAGACCAGGGTAATATAATGACAGTAGATGGTAGACCAGGTAATATAATGACAGTAGATGGTAGACCAGGGTAATATAATGACAGTAGAGGATAGATCAGGGTAATATAATGACAGTAGATGGTAGACCAGGTTAATATAATGACAGTAGATGGTAGACCAGGGTAATATAATGACAGTATAGGGAAGACCAGGGTAATATAATGACAGCAGATGGTAGACCAGGGTAATATAATGACAGTAGAGGGAAGACCAGGGTAATATAGTGACAGTAGATTGTATACCAGGGTAATAAAATGACAGTAGATAGTAGAACAGGGTAATATAATGACAGTAGATGGTAGACCAGGGTAATATAATGACAGTAGATGGTAGACCAGGGTAATATAATGACAGTAGATGGTAGACCAGGGTAGACCAGGGTAATATAATGACAGTAGATGGTAGACCAGGGTAATATAATGACAGTAGATGGTAGACCAGGGTAATATAATGACAGTAGATGGTAGACCAGTGTAATATAATGACAGTAGATGGTAGACCAGGGTAATATAATGACAGTAGATGGTAGACCAGGGTAATATAATGACAGTAGATGGTAGACCAGGGTAATATAATGACAGTAGATGGTAGACCAGGGTAATATAATGACAGTAGATGGTAGACCAGGGTAATATAATGACAGTAGATGGTAGACCAGGGTAATATAATGACAGTAGATGGTAGACCAGGGTAATATAATGACAGTAGATGGTAGACCAGGGTAATATAATGACAGTAGATGGTAGACCAGGGTAATATAATGACAGTAGATGGTAGACCAGGGTAATATAATGACAGTAGATGGTAGACCAGGGTAATATAATGACAGTAGATGGTAGACCAGGGTAATATAATGACAGTAGATAGACCAGGGTAATATAATGACAGTAGATGGTAGACCAGGGTAATATAATGACAGTAGATGGTAGACCAGGGTAATATAATGACAGTAGATGGTAGACCAGGGTAATATAATGACAGTAGATGGTAGACCAGGGTAATATAATGACAGTAGATGGTAGACCAGGGTAATATAATGACAGTAGATGGTAGACCAGGGTAATATAATGACAGTAGATGGTAGACCAGGGTAATATAATGACAGTAGATGGTAGACCAGGGTAATATAATGACAGTAGATGGTAGACCAGGGTAATATAATGACAGTAGATGGTAGACCAGGGTAATATAATGACAGTAGAGGGTAGACCAGGGTAATATAATGACAGTAGATGGTAGACCAGGGTAATATAATGACAGTAGATGGTAGACCAGGGTAATATAATGACAGTAGATGGTAGACCAGGGTAATATAATGACAGTAGATGGTAGACCAGGGTAATATAATGACAGGGGATGGTAGACCAGGGTAATATAATGACAGTAGATGGTAGACCAGGGTAATATAATGACAGTAGATGGTAGACCAGGGTAATATAATGACAGTAGAGACCATGGTAATATAATGACAGTAGATGGTAGACCAGGGTAATACAATGACAGTAGATGGTAGACCAGGGTAATATAATGACAGTAGAGACCATGGTAATATAATGACAGTAGATGGTAGACCAGGGTGATATAATGACAGTAGAGTGTAGACCAGGGTAATATAATGACAGAAGATGTTAGACCAGGGTAATATAATGACAGTAGATGGTAGACCAGGGTAATATAATGACAGTAGATGGTAGACCAGGGTAATATAATGACAGTAGATGGTAGACCAGGGTAATATAATGACAGTAGATGGTAGACCAGGGTAATATAATGACAGGGGATGGTAGACCAGGGTAATATAATGACAGTAGATGGTAGACCAGGGTAATATAATGACAGTAGATGGTAGACCAGGGTGATATAATGACAGTAGAGTGTAGACCAGGTGATATAATGACAGTAGATGGTAGACCAGGGAAATATAATGACAGTAGATGGTAGACCAAGGGTAATATAATGACACTAGAGGGTAGACCAGGGTAATAAAATGACAGTAGATAGACCAGGGTAATATATTGACAGTAGATGGTAGACCAGGGTAATATAATGACAGTAGATGGTAGACCAGGGTAATATAATGACAGTAGATAGACCAGGGTAATATAATGACAGTAGAGGGTAGACCAGGGTAATATAATGACAGTAGATGGTAGACCAGGGTAATATAATGACAGTAGATGGTAGACCAGGGTAATATAATGACAGTAGATGGTAGACCAGGGTAATATAATGACAGTAGATGGTAGACCAGGGTAATATAATGACAGTAGATGGTAGACCAGGGTAATATAATGACAGTAGATAGACCAGGGTAATATAATGACAGTAGAGGGTAGACCAGGGTAATATAATGACAGTAGAGGGTAGACCAGGGTAATATAATGACAGTAGATGGTAGACCAGGGTAATATAATGACAGTAGATGGTAGACCAGGGTAATATAATGACAGTAGATGGTAGACCAGGGTAATATAATGACAGTAGAGGGAGACCAGGGTAATATAATGACAGTAGATGGTAGACCAGGGTAATATAATGACAGTAGATGGTAGACCAGGTAATATAATGACAGAAGATGGTAGACCAGGGTAATATAATGACAGTAGATGGTAGACCAGGGTAATATAATGACAGTAGAGGGTAGACCAGGGTAATATAATGACAGTAGATGGTAGACCAGGGTAATATAATGACAGTAGATGGTAGACCAGGGTAATATAATGACAGTAGATGGTAGACCAGGGTAATATAATGACAGTAGATGGTAGACCAGGGTAATATAATGACAGTAGATGGTAGACCAGGGTAATATAATGACAGTAGATGGTAGACCAGGGTAATATAATGACAGTAGATGGTAGACCAGGGTAATATAATGACAGTAGATGGTAGACCAGGGTAATATAATGACAGTAGATGGTAGACCAGGGTAATATAATGACAGTAGATGGTAGACCAGGGTAATATAATGACAGTAGATAGAGACCATGGTAATATAATGACAGTAGATGGTAGACCAGGGTAATATAATGACAGTAGATGGTAGACCAGGGTAATATAATGACAGTAGATGTGTAGACCAGGGTAATATAATGACAGTAGATGGTAGACCAGGGTAATATAATGACAGTAGATGGTAGACCAGGGTAATATAATGACAGTAGATGGTAGACCAGGGTAATATAATGACAGTAGATGGTAGACCAGGGTAATATAATGACAGTAGATGGTAGACCAGGGTAATATAATGACAGTAGATGGTAGACCAGGGTAATATAATGACAGTAGATGGTAGACCAGGGTAATATAATGACAGTAGAGATGGTAGACCAGGGTAATATAATGACAGTAGATGGTAGACCAGGGTAATATAATGACAGTAGATGGTAGACCAGGGTAATATAATGACAGTAGATGGTAGACCAGGGTAATATAATGACAGTAGATGGTAGACCAGGGTAATATAATGACAGTAGATGGTAGACCAGGGTAATATAATGACAGTAGATGGTAGACCAGGGTAATAAAATGACAGTAGATGGTAGACCAGGGTAATATAATGACAGTAGATGGTAGACCAGGGTAACATAATGACAGTAGATGGTAGACCAGGGTAATATAATGACAGTAGATGGTAGACCAGGGTAATATAATGACAGTAGATGGTAGACCAGGGTAATATAATGACAGTAGATGGTAGACCAGGGTAATATAATGACAGTAGATGGTAGACCAGGGTAATATAATGACAGTAGATGGTAGACCAGGGTAATATAATGACAGTAGATGGTAGACCAGGGTAATATAATGACAGTAGATGGTAGACCAGGGTAATATAATGACAGTAGATGGTAGACCAGGGTAATATAATGACAGTAGATGGTAGACCAGGGTAATATAATGACAGTAGATGGTAGACCAGGGTAATATAATGACAGTAGATGGTAGACCAGGGTAATATAATGACAGTAGATGGTAGACCAGGGTAATATAATGACAGTAGATGGTAGACCAGGGTAATATAATGACAGTGGTAGACCAGGGTAATATAATGACAGTAGATGGTAGACCAGGGTAATATAATGACAGTAGATGGTAGACCAGGGTAATATAATGACAGTAGATGGTAGACCAGGGTAATATAATGACAGTAGATGGTAGACCAGGGTAATATAATGACAGTAGATGGTAGACCAGGGTAATATAATGACAGTAGATGGTAGACCAGATGGTAGACCAATATAATGACAGTAGATGGTAGACCAGGGTAATATAATGACAGTAGATGGTAGACCAGGGTAATATAATGACAGTAGATGGTAGACCAGGGTAATATAATGACAGTAGATGGTAGACCAGGGTAATATAATGACAGTAGATGGTAGACCAGGGTAATATAATGACAGTAGATGGTAGACCAGGGTAATATAATGACAGTAGATGGTAGACCAGGGTAATATAATGACAGTAGATGGTAGACCAGGGTAATATAATGACAGTAGATGGTAGACCAGGGTGATATAATGACAGTAGATGGTAGACCAGGGTAATATAATGACAGTAGATGGTAGACCAGGGTAATATAATGACAGTAGATGGTAGACCAGGGTAATATAATGACAGTAGATGGTAGACCAGGGTAATATAATGACAGTAGATGGTAGACCAGGGTAATATAATGACAGTAGATGATAGACCAGGGTAATATAATGACAGATGGAGACCATGGTAATATAATGACAGTAGATGGTAGACCAGGGTAATACAATGACAGTAGATGGTAGACCAGGGTAATATAATGACAGTAGAGACCACCAGGGTAATATAATGACAGTAGATGGTAGACCAGGGTAATATAATGACAGTAGATGGTAGACCAGGGTGATATAATGACAGTAGATGTGTAGACCAGGGTAATATAATGACAGAAGATGTTAGACCAGGGTAATATAATGACAGTAGATGGTAGACCAGGGTAATATAATGACAGTAGATGGTAGACCAGGGTAACATAATGACAGTAGATGGTAGACCAGGGTAATATAATGACAGTAGATGGTAGACCAGGGTAAAATAATGACAGGGGATGGTAGACCAGGGTAATATAATGACAGTAGATGGTAGACCAGGGTAATATAATGACAGTAGATGGTAGACCAGGGTGATATAATGACAGTAGAGTGTAGACCAGGTGATATAATGACAGTAGATGGTAGACCAGTGTTACGCACGCCTCTATGAAGAGGGAACGCAACACCCTGCTACAACTAAACTCTCTGTGAAGCGAAAAAGGTATGGACTGTAGGTGCAAGTAAGAATGACAACAGGCAGAATGTGGTACCGTTTACAAGGACTTTATTCCTTTACACGGTAATATGGGGAAAAGGGGCTGGACGGAAACAAAGCAAAGAAAGTAAATCTCAAAGCCCCCCCCCTCTCCTATCTTACCTGCCTACCCACTACTTACCTAATTTAGCACCACCTGGTGCCCTAACCAAAATACAAGGGGTGGTCCGCCCAGGTCTTACCTAGTGTGTCTAGACAGCGAATATGCTATGGGTATATGTATGCCCGCGGGCCTCTTGCCTAAGCACTCCCTAGGTGCCTTCCCCTTCCCCCCTGGGAACAAATGAAACAGAATATTAAACAATTTCAAACAAACTAAGAAACAAAAGGATGTCAAATAAGCTCTATGTGAGCAACAAACTCACAGAACATACCACTTTCCAGCAAAATCAACCTCTATCACAATCAATCTCAGCAATCCCTACCTCCAGCAAAATCTCTACCTCCAAAAAGATATCTCCCCCTGAACAGAACACTGGCTTTTATATAGTGTCAGAAGGAATGGGTAATTGGAGACAGCTGCGTCTTGACGAGGGGGCGGGTTCAGCTCTCCAATTAGCCCTGGAGTCGACCAATCAGCTGCTTGAGGGATTTCAGGAAGCCATTTCCTGAAATAAACACATGTAAATACACAAACTACAACACATAATCTGGGGAACGTAACACGCCCACCACAAAAATTGCAAACCTAGTTTTGCAATAATAAATGCCAACGTATCCCCAGTTAGTAAACCCGTGATAGAGCGTCAGCAACCACATTCGCCGAGCCCTTCACATAAGCTATCTGTACATTATATCTTTGCACAATCAGAGCCCACCGCATAAGGCGGCGGTTCTGGTTGTACATTTGTTTCAAGAACACCAACGGATTATGGTCTGTGAAGACCACTACAGGCAAGGCACTGGAGCCCACATATACCTCAAAGAACTGTAAGGCAAGCAATAAAGCCAGCGTCTCTTGTTCGATTGTAGAGTACCTTGACTGACACGAGTTGAACTTACGGGAGAAAAACTGACGGGCTGATCCACTCCGTCTTCATCTTCCTGTAAGAGAACCGCACCCACCCCCATAATACTAGCATCTACCTCCAACTTAAAAGGTTTGTCAAAGTTGGGGGCGGCAAGCACTGGGGCACTACAAAGTAGCGCTTTAGCGGACTCAAAAGCGTAGTTACAGTCCTTGGACCACTTGAATGGTACCTTGGGACTAAGCAGAGATGAAAGGGGAGCTACTACCGTCGAGAAATTCTTACAGAATGTACGATAGTACCCTACCATCCCTAGGAATCTGCGCAACTGGCGGCGAGTAGTGGGAGCAGGAAAGGCAACAATTGCTTCCACTTTTCCAGTTACTGGGCGCACTTGACCTCGTCCCACTTGTTTCCCTAAGTAAGTCTGAAATAAACACATGTAAATACACAAACTACAACACATAATCTGGGGAACGTAACACCAGCGTAATATAATGACAGTAGATGGTAGACCAGGGAAATATAATGACAGTAGATGGTAGACCAAGGGTAATATAATGACACTAGAGGGTAGACCAGGGTAATAAAATGACAGTAGATAGACCAGGGTAATATATTGACAGTAGATGGTAGACCAGGGTAATATAATGACAGTAGATGGTAGACCAGGGTAATATAATGACAGTAGATAGATCAGGGAAATATAATGACAGTAGAGGGTAGACCAGGGTAATATAATGACAGTAGAGGGGAGACCAGGGTAATATAATGACAGTAGATGGTAGACCAGAGTAATATAATGACAGTAGATGGTAGACCAGGGTAATATAATGACAGTAGATGGTAGACCAGGGTAATATAATGACAGTAGAGGGGAGACCAGGGTAATATAATGACAGTAGATGGTAGACCAGGGTAATATAATGACAGTAGATGGCAGACCAGGTTATTATAATGACAGAAGATGGTAGACCAGGGTAATATAATGATAGTAGATGGCAGACCAGGGTAATATAATGACAGTAGATGGTAGAGCAGGGTAATATAATGACAGTAGAGGGGAGGACCAGGGTAATATAATGACAGTAGATGGTAGACCAGGGTAATATAATGACAGTAGATGGCAGACCAGGTTATTATAATGACAGAAGATGGTAGACCAGGGTAATATAATGACAGTAGATGGCAGACCAGGGTAATATAATAACAGTAGATGGTAGAGCAGGGTAATATAATGACAGGGGATGGTAGACCAGGGTAATATAACGACAGTAGATGGTAGACCAGGGTAATATAATGACAGTAGATAGACCAGGGTAATATAATGACAGTAGAGGGTAGACCAGGGTAATATAATGACAGTAGATGGTAGACCAGGGTAATATAATGACAGTAGAGGGTAGACCAGGGTATTAAAATGACAGTAGATGGTAGACCAGGGTAATATAATGACAGGGGATGGTAGACCAGGGTAACATAATGACAGTAGATGGTAGACCAGGGTAATATAATGCCAGTAGATGGTAGACCAGGGTAATATAATGACAGGGGATGGTAGACCAGGGTAATATAATGACAGTAGATGGTAGACCAGGGTAATATAATGACAGTAGATGGTAGACCAGGGTAATATAATGACAGTAGATGGTAGACCAGGGTAATATAATGACAGTAGAGACCATGGTAATATAATGACAGTAGATGGTAGACCAGGGTAATACAATGACAGTAGATGGTAGACCAGGGTAATATAATGACAGTAGAGACCAGGGTAATATAATGACAGTAGATGGTAGACCAGCGTAATATAATGACAGTAGATGGTAGACCAGGGTGATATAATGACAGTAGAGTGTAGACCAGGGTAATATATTGACAGTAGATGGTAGACCAGGGTAATATAATGACAGTAGATGGTAGAGCAGGGTAATATAATGACAGTAGATAGATCAGGGAAATATAATGACAGTAGATGGTAGACCAGGGTAATATAATGACTGTAGATGGTAGACCAGGGTAATATAATGACAGTAGATAGATCAGGGAAATATAATGACAGTAGATGGTAGACCAGGGTAATATAATGACAGTAGATGGTAGACCAGGGTAATATAATGACAGTAGATGGTAGACCAGGGTGATATAATGACAGTAGAGTGTAGACCAGGTGATATAATGACAGTAGATGGTAGACCAGGGTAATATAATGACAGTAGATGGTAGACCAGGGTAATATAATGACAGTAGATGGTAGACCAGGGTAATATAATGACAGTAGATGGTAGACCAGGGTAATATAATGACAGTAGATGGTAGACCAGGGTAATATAATGACAGTAGATGGTATACCAGGGTAATATAATGACAGTAGATGGTAGACCAGGGTAATATAATGACAGTAGATGGTAGACCAGGGTAATATAATGACAGTAGATGGTAGACCAGGGTAATATAATGACAGTAGATGGTAGACCAGGGTAATATAATGACAGTAGATGGTAGACCAGGGTAATATAATGAAAGTAGATAGACCAGGGTAATATAATGACAGTAGATGGTAGACCAGGGTAATATAATGACAGTAGATGGCAGACCAGGGTAATATAATGACAGTAGATGGTAGACCAGGGTAATATAATGACAGTAGATGGTAGACCAGGGTAATATAATGACAGTAGATGGTAGACCAGGGTAATATAATGACAGTAGATGGTAGACCAGGGTAATATAATGACAGTAGATGGTAGACCAGGGTAATATAATGACAGTAGATGGTAGACCAGGGTAATATAATGACAGTAGATGGTAGACCAGGGTAATATAATGACAGTAGAGGGTAGACCAGGGTAATATAATGACAGTAGATGGTAGACCAGGGTAATATAATGACAGTAGATGGTAGACCAGGGTAATATAATGACAGTAGATGGTAGACCAGGGTAATATAATGACAGTAGATGGTAGACCAGGGTAATATAATGACAGGGATGGAGACCAGGGTAATATAATGACAGTAGATGGTAGACCAGGGTAATATAATGACAGTAGATGGTAGACCAGGTAATATATGAATGACAGTGGTAGACCAGGGTAATATAATGACAGTAGATGTTAGACCAGGGTAATATAATGACAGTAGATGGTAGACCAGGGTAATATAATGACAGTAGATGGTAGACCAGGGTAATATAATGACAGTAGATGGTAGACCAGGGTAATATAATGACAGTAGATGGTAGACCAGGGTAAATATAATGACAGGGGATGGTAGACCAGGGTAATATAATGACAGTAGATGGTAGACCAGGGTAATATAATGACAGTAGATGGTAGACCAGGGTGATATAATGACAGTAGAGTGTAGACCAGGTGATATAATGACAGTAGATGGTAGACCAGTGTTATAACGCCTCTATGAAGAGGGAACGCAACACCCTGCTACAACTAAACTCTCTGTGAAGCGTAAAAAGGTATGGACTGTAGGTGCAAGTAAGAATGACAACAGGCAGAATGTGGTACCGTTTACAAGGACTTTATTCCTTTACACGGTAATATGGGACAGTAGGAAAAGGGGCTAGACGGAACCAAAGCAAAGAAAGTAAATCTCAAAGCCCCCCTCTCCTATCTTACCTGCCTACCCACTACTTACCTAATTTAGCACCACCTGGTGCCCTAATGAAAATACAAGGGGTGGTCCGCCCAGGTCTTACCTAGTGTGTCTAGACAGCGTAATATGCTATGGGTATATGTATGCCCGGGGCCTCTTGCCTAGAGCACTCCCTAGGTGCCTTCCCCTTCCCCCTGGGAACAAATGAAACAGAATATTAAACAATTTCAAACAAACTAAGAAACAAAAGGATGTCAAATAAGCTCTATGTGAGCAACAAACTGACAGAACATACCACTTTCCAGCAAAATCAACCTCTATCACAATCAATCTCAGCAATCCCTACCTCCAGCAAAATCTCTACCTCCAAAAAGATAGACCCCCTGAACAGAACACTGGCTTTTATATAGTGTCAGAAGGAATGGGTAATTGGAGACAGCTGCGTCAGGGTAATATTGACGAGGGGGCGGGTTCAGCTGACAGTAGCCCTGGAGTCGACCAATCAGCTGACTTGAGGGATTTCAGGAAGCCATTTCCTGAAATAAACACATGTAAATACACAAACTACAACACATAATCTGGGGAACGTAAATAATGACACAAAAATTGCAAACCTAGTTTTGCAATATAATGACACGTATCCCCAGTTAGTAAACCAGTGATAGAGCGTCAGCAATGACATTAGCCGAGCCCTTCACATAAGCTATCTGTACATTATATCTTTGCACAATCAGAGCCCACCGCATAGAGGCGGGGTTCTATAATGACATTTGATTTCAAGAACACCACGGATTATGGTCTGTGAAGACCACTACAGGCAGAGGCACTGGAGCCCACATATACCTCAAAGAACTGTAAGGCAAGCAATAAAGCCAGCGTCTCTTGTTCGAGATGGTAGAGTACCTTGACTGACACGATGGTTGAACTTACGGGGAAAAATGACGGGCTGATCCACTCCGTCTTCATCTTCCTGAAGAGAATGGCACCCACCCCCATAATACTAGCATCTACCTCCAACTTAAAAGGTTTGTCAAAGTAGATGGCGGACACTGGGGCACTATAAAGACAGTAGATTTAGACCGGACTATAATGACAGTAGTTACAGTCCTTGGACCACTATGAATGACCTTGGGACTAAGCAGAGATGAAAGGAGCTACTATCGATGAAATTCTTACAGAATGGATAGTACCAGGGTAATACCATCCCTAGGAATCTGCGCAACTGGGGTAGTAGTGGGACAGGAAAGGCAACAATTGACTTCCACTTTTCCAGTTACTGGTAATATAATGACCTGGTAGACCACTTAATATAATGAAGTAGAAATAAACACATGTAAATATGACAAACTAGACAGGGTAACATAATCTGGGAGACGTAAGACCAGCGTAATATAATGACAGTAGATGGTAGACCAGGGAAATATAATGACAGTAGATGGTAGACCAAGGGTAATATAATAATGACACTAGAGGGTAGACCAGGGTAATAAAATGACAGTAGATAGACCAGGGTAATATATTGACAGTAGATGGTAGACCAGGGTAATATAATGACAGTAGATGGTAGACCAGGGTAATATAATGACAGTAGATAGACCAGGGAAATATAATGACAGTAGAGGGTAGACCAGGGTAATATAATGACAGTAGAGGGAGACCAGGGTAATATAATGACAGTAGATGGTAGACCAGAGTAATATAATGACAGTAGATGGTAGACCAGGGTAATATAATGACAGTAGATGGTAGACCAGGGTAATATAATGACAGTAGAGGGGAGACCAGGGTAATATAATGACAGTAGATGGTAGACCAGGGTAATATAATGACAGTAGATGGCAGACCAGGTTATTATAATGACAGAAGATGGTAGACCAGGGTAATATAATGACAGTAGATGGCAGACCAGGGTAATATAATGACAGTAGATGGTAGAGCAGGGTAATATAATGACAGTAGAGGGGAGGACCAGGGTAATATAATGACAGTAGATGGTAGACCAGGGTAATATAATGACAGTAGATGGCAGACCAGGTTATTATAATGACAGAAGATGGTAGACCAGGGTAATATAATGACAGTAGATGGCAGACCAGGGTAATATAATGACAGTAGATGGTAGAGCAGGGTAATATAATGACAGGGGATGGTAGACCAGGGTAATATAACGACAGTAGATGGGGATGGTAGGACCAGGGTAATATAATGACAGTAGATGGTAGACCAGGGTAATATAATGACAGTAGATGGTAGACCAGGGTAATATAATGACAGTAGATGGTAGACCAGGGTAATATAATGACAGTAGAGACCATGGTAAAATAATGACAGTAGATGGTAGACCCAGGCAATAATAATGACAGTAGATAGACCAGGTAATATATTGACAGTAGATGGCAGACCAGGGTAATATAATGACAGTAGATGGTAGACCAGGGTAATATAAATGACAGTAGATAGATCAGGGAAATATAATGACAGTAGAGGGCAGACCAGGGTAATATAATGACAGTAGAGGGGAGACCAGGGTAATATAATGACAGTAGATGGTAGACCAGAGCAATATAATGACAGTAGATGGGTAGACCAGGGCAATATAATGACAGTAGATGGTAGACCAGGGTAATATAAATGACAGTAGAGGGAGACCAGGGTAATATAAATGACAGTAGATGGTAGACCAGGGTAATATAATGACAGTAGATGGCAGACCAGGTTATTATAATGACAGAAGATGGCAGACCAGGTAATATAACGATAGTAGATGGCAGACCAGGGTAATATAATGACAGTAGATGGTAGAGATAGGCAAATATAATGACAGTAGAGGGAGGACCAGGGTAATATAATGACAGTAGATGGTAGACCAGGGTAATATAATGACAGAGATTTCTTAAGTGAACCTAGGCTATTATAATGACAGAAGATGGTAGACCAGGTAATATAATGACAGTAGATGGCAGACCAGGGTAATATAATAACAGTAGATGGTAGAGCAGGTAATATAATGACAGGGATGGTAGACCAGGTAATATAACGACAGCAGATGGTAGACCAGGGTAATATAATGACAGTAGATAGACCAGGGTAATATAATGACAGAGAGGGCAGACCAGGGTAACATAATGACAGCACATGGTAGACCAGGGTAATATAATGACAGTAGAGTGTAGACCAGGGTATTAAAATGACAGTAGATGGTAGATTCAGGCAATATAAATGACAGGGGATGTAGACCAGGTAAACATAATGACAGTAGATGGTAGACCAGGTAATATAATGCCAGTAGATGGTAGACCAGGGGTAATATAATGACAGGGGATGGTAGACCAGGGTAATATAATGACAGTAGATGGTAGACCAGGGTAATATAATGACAGTAGATGGTAGACCAGGGTAATATAATGACAGTAGATGGTAGACCAGGGTAATATAATGACAGTAGAGACCATGGTAAAATAAATGACAGTAGATGGTAGACCAGGGTAATACAATGACAGTAGATGGTAGACCAGGGTAATATAATGACAGTAGAGACCAGGGTAATATATGACAGTAGATGGAGACCAGGGTAATATAATGACAGTAGATGGTAGACCAGGGTGATATAATGACAGTAGAGTGTAGACCAGGGTAATATATTGACAGTAGATGGTAGACCAGGGTAATATAAATGACAGTAGATGGTAGAGCAGGGTAATATAATGACAGTAGATAGATCAGGGAAATATAATGACAGTAGATGGTAGACCAGGTAATATAATGACTGTAGATGGCAGACCAGGGTAATATAATGACAGTAGATAGATCAGGGAAATATAATGACAGTAGATGGTAGACCCGGTAATATAATGACAGTAGATGGTAGACCAGGGAAATATAATGACAGTAGATGGCAGACCAGGGTGATATAATGACAGTAGAGTGTAGACCAGGTGATATAATGACAGTAGATGGTAGACCAGGGTAATATAATGACAGTAGATGGCAGACCAGGGAAATATAATGACAGTAGATGGTGACAAGGGTAATATAATGACACTAGAGGGCAGATCAGGTAATATAATGACAGTAGATGATAGACCAGGGTAATATAATGACAGTAGAGATACCAGGGTAATATAATGACAGTAGAGGGTAGACCAGGGTAATATAATGACAGTAGATGGTAGACCAGGGTAATATAATGACAGTAGATGGTAGACCAGGGTAATATAATGACAGTAGATGGTAGACCAGGGTAATATAATGACAGTAGATGGTAGACCAGGGTAATATAATGACAGTAGATGGTAGACCAGGGTAATATAATGACAGTAGATGGTAGACCAGGGTAATATAATGACAGTAGATGGTAGACCAGGGTAATATAATGACAGTAGATGGTAGACCAGGGTAATATAATGACAGTAGATGGTAGACCAGGGTAATATAATGACAGTAGATGGTAGACCAGGGTAATATAATGACAGTAGATGGTAGACCAGGGTAATATAATGACAGTAGATGGTAGACCAGGGTAATATAATGACAGTAGATGGGTAGACCAGGGTAATATAATGACAGTAGATGGTAGACCAGGGTAATATAATGACAGTAGATGGGTAGACCAGGGTAATATAATGACAGTAGATGGTAGACCAGGGTAATATAATGACAGTAGATGGTAGACCAGGGTAATATAATGACAGTAGATGGTAGACCAGGGTAATATAATGACAGTAGATGGTAGACCAGGGTAATATAATGACAGTAGATGGTAGACCAGGGTAATATAATGACAGTAGATGGTAGACCAGGGTAATATAATGACAGTAGATGGTAGACCAGGGTAATATAATGACAGTAGATGGTAGACCAGGGTAATATAATGACAGTAGATGGTAGACCAGGGTAATATAATGACAGTAGATGGTAGACCAGGGTAATATAATGACAGTAGATGGTAGACCAGGGTAATATAATGACAGTAGATGGGTAGACCAGGGTAATATAATGACAGTAGATGGTAGACCAGGGTAATATAATGACAGTAGATGGTAGACCAGGGTAATATAATGACAGTAGATGGTAGACCAGGGTAATATAATGACAGTAGATGGTAGACCAGGGTAATATAATGACAGTAGATGGTAGACCAGGGTAATATAATGACAGTAGATGGTAGACCAGGGTAATATAATGACAGTAGATGGTAGACCAGGGTAATATAATGACAGTAGATGGTAGACCAGGGTAATATAATGACAGTAGATGGTAGACCAGGGTAATATAATGACAGTAGATGGTAGACCAGGGTAATATAATGACAGTAGATGGTAGACCAGGGTAATATAATGACAGTAGATGGTAGACCAGGGTAATATAATGACAGTAGATGGTAGACCAGGGTAATATAATGACAGTAGATGGTAGACCAGGGTAATATAATGACAGTAGAGTGGTAGACCAGGGTAATATAATGACAGTAGATGGTAGACCAGGGTAATATAATGACAGTAGATGGTAGACCAGGGTAATATAATGACAGTAGATGGTAGACCAGGGTAATATAATGACAGTAGATGGTAGACCAGGGTAATATAATGACAGTAGATGGTAGACCAGGGTAATATAATGACAGTAGATGGTAGACCAGGGTAATATAATGACAGTAGATGGTAGACCAGGGTAATATAATGACAGTAGATGGGTAGACCAGGGTAATATAATGACAGTAGATGGTAGACCAGGGTAATATAATGACAGTAGATGGTAGACCAGGGTAATATAATGACAGTAGATGGTAGACCAGGGTAATATAATGACAGTAGATGGTAGACCAGGGTAATATAATGACAGTAGATGGTAGACCAGGGTAATATAATGACAGTAGATGGTAGACCAGGGTAATATAATGACAGTAGATAGACCAGGGTAATATAATGACAGTAGATGGTAGACCAGGGTAATATAATGACAGTAGATGGTAGACCAGGGTAATATAATGACAGTAGAGTAGACCAGGGTAATATAATGACAGTAGATGGTAGACCAGGGTAATATAATGACAGTAGATGGTAGACCAGGGTAATATAATGACAGTAGATGGTAGACCAGGGTAATATAATGACAGTAGATGGTAGACCAGGGTAATATAATGACAGTAGATGGTAGACCAGGGTAATATAATGACAGTAGATGGTAGACCAGGGTAATATAATGACAGTAGATGGTAGACCAGGGTAATATAATGACAGTAGATGGTAGACCAGGGTAATATAATGACAGTAGATGGTAGACCAGGGTAATATAATGACAGTAGATGGTAGACCAGGGTAATATAATGACAGTAGATGGTAGACCAGGGTAATATAATGACAGTAGATGGTAGACCAGGGTAATATAATGACAGTAGATGGTAGACCAGGGTAATATAATGACAGTAGATGGTAGACCAGGGTAATATAATGACAGTAGATGGTAGACCAGGGTAATATAATGACAGTAGATGGTAGACCAGGGTAATATAATGACAGTAGATGGTAGACCAGGGTAATATAATGACAGTAGATGGTAGACCAGGGTAATATAATGACAGTAGATGGTAGACCAGGGTAATATAATGACAGTAGATGGTAGACCAGGGTAATATAATGACAGTAGATGGTAGACCAGGGTAATATAATGACAGTAGATGGTAGACCAGGGTAATATAATGACAGTAGATGGTAGACCAGGGTAATATAATGACAGTAGATGGGTAGACCAGGGTAATATAATGACAGTAGATGGTAGACCAGGGTAATATAATGACAGTAGATGGTAGACCAGGGTAATATAATGACAGTAGATGGTAGACCAGGGTAATATAATGACAGTAGATGGTAGACCAGGGTAATATAATGACAGTAGATGGTAGACCAGGGTAATATAATGACAGTAGATGGTAGACCAGGGTAATATAATGACAGTAGATGGGTAGACCAGGGTAATATAATGACAGTAGATGGTAGACCAGGGTAATATAATGACAGTAGATGGTAGACCAGGGTAATATAATGACAGTAGATGGTAGACCAGGGTAATATAATGACAGTAGATGGTAGACCAGGGTAATATAATGACAGTAGATGGTAGACCAGGGTAATATAATGACAGTAGATGGTAGACCAGGGTAATATAATGACAGTAGATGGTAGACCAGGGTAATATAATGACAGTAGATGGTAGACCAGGGTAATATAATGACAGTAGATGGTAGACCAGGGTAATATAATGACAGTAGATGGGTAGACCAGGGTAATATAATGACAGTAGATGGTAGACCAGGGTAATATAATGACAGTAGATGGTAGACCAGGGTAATATAATGACAGTAGATGGTAGACCAGGGTAATATAATGACAGTAGATGGTAGACCAGGGTAATATAATGACAGTAGATGGTAGACCAGGGTAATATAATGACAGTAGATGGTAGACCAGGGTAATATAATGACAGTAGATGGTAGACCAGGGTAATATAATGACAGTAGATGGTAGACCAGGGTAATATAATGACAGTAGATGGTAGACCAGGGTAATATAATGACAGTAGATGGTAGACCAGGGTAATATAATGACAGTAGATGGTAGACCAGGGTAATATAATGACAGTAGATGGTAGACCAGGGTAATATAATGACAGTAGATGGTAGACCAGGGTAATATAATGACAGTAGATGGTAGACCAGGGTAATATAATGACAGTAGATGGTAGACCAGGGTAATATAATGACAGTAGATGGTAGACCAGGGTAATATAATGACAGTAGATGGTAGACCAGGGTAATATAATGACAGTAGATGGTAGACCAGGGTAATATAATGACAGTAGATGGTAGACCAGGGTAATATAATGACAGTAGATGGTAGACCAGGGTAATATAATGACAGTAGATGGTAGACCAGGGTAATATAATGACAGTAGATGGTAGACCAGGGTAATATAATGACAGTAGATGGTAGACCAGGGTAATATAATGACAGTAGATGGTAGACCAGGGTAATATAATGACAGTAGATGGTAGACCAGGGTAATATAATGACAGTAGATGGTAGACCAGGGTAATATAATGACAGTAGATGGGTAGACCAGGGTAATATAATGACAGTAGATGGGTAGACCAGGGTAATATAATGACAGTAGAGGGTAGACCAGGGTAATATAATGACAGTAGATGGTAGACCAGGGTAATATAATGACAGTAGATGGTAGACCAGGGTAATATAATGACAGTAGAGGGTAGACCAGGGTAATATAATGACAGTAGATGGGTAGACCAGGGTAATATAATGACAGTAGATGGTAGACCAGGGTAATATAATGACAGTAGATGGTAGACCAGGGTAATATAATGACAGTAGATGGTAGACCAGGGTAATATAATGACAGTAGATGGTAGACCAGGGTAATATAATGACAGTAGATGGTAGACCAGGGTAATATAATGACAGTAGATGGTAGACCAGGGTAATATAATGACAGTAGATGGTAGACCAGGGTAATATAATGACAGTAGATGGTAGACCAGGGTAATATAATGACAGTAGATGGTAGACCAGGGTAATATAATGACAGTAGATGGTAGACCAGGGTAATATAATGACAGTAGATGGTAGACCAGGGTAATATAATGACAGTAGATGGTAGACCAGGGTAATATAATGACAGTAGATGGTAGACCAGGGTAATATAATGACAGTAGATGGTAGACCAGGGTAATATAATGACAGTAGATGGTAGACCAGGGTAATATAATGACAGTAGATGGTAGACCAGGGTAATATAATGACAGTAGATGGTAGACCAGGGTAATATAATGACAGTAGATGGTAGACCAGGGTAATATAATGACAGTAGATGGTAGACCAGGGTAATATAATGACAGTAGATGGTAGACCAGGGTAATATAATGACAGTAGATGGTAGACCAGGGTAATATAATGACAGTAGATGGTAGACCAGGGTAATATAATGACAGTAGATGGTAGACCAGGGTAATATAATGACAGTAGATGGTAGACCAGGGTAATATAATGACAGTAGATGGTAGACCAGGGTAATATAATGACAGTAGATGGTAGACCAGGGTAATATAATGACAGTAGATGGTAGACCAGGGTAATATAATGACAGTAGATGGTAGACCAGGGTAATATAATGACAGTAGATGGTAGACCAGGGTAATATAATGACAGTAGATGGTAGACCAGGGTAATATAATGACAGTAGATGGTAGACCAGGGTAATATAATGACAGTAGATGGTAGACCAGGGTAATATAATGACAGTAGATGGTAGACCAGGGTAATATAATGACAGTAGATGGTAGACCAGGGTAATATAATGACAGTAGATGGTAGACCAGGGTAATATAATGACAGTAGATGGTAGACCAGGGTAATATAATGACAGTAGATGGTAGACCAGGGTAATATAATGACAGTAGATGGTAGACCAGGGTAATATAATGACAGTAGATGGTAGACCAGGGTAATATAATGACAGTAGATGGTAGACCAGGGTAATATAATGACAGTAGATGGTAGACCAGGGTAATATAATGACAGTAGATGGTAGACCAGGGTAATATAATGACAGTAGATGGTAGACCAGGGTAATATAATGACAGTAGATGGTAGACCAGGGTAATATAATGACAGTAGATGGTAGACCAGGGTAATATAATGACAGTAGATGGTAGACCAGGGTAATATAATGACAGTAGATGGTAGACCAGGGTAATATAATGACAGTAGATGGTAGACCAGGGTAATATAATGACAGTAGATGGTAGACCAGGGTAATATAATGACAGTAGATGGTAGACCAGGGTAATATAATGACAGTAGATGGTAGACCAGGGTAATATAATGACAGTAGATGGTAGACCAGGGTAATATAATGACAGTAGATGGTAGACCAGGGTAATATAATGACAGTAGATGGTAGACCAGGGTAATATAATGACAGTAGATGGTAGACCAGGGTAATATAATGACAGTAGATGGTAGACCAGGGTAATATAATGACAGTAGATGGTAGACCAGGGTAATATAATGACAGTAGATGGTAGACCAGGGTAATATAATGACAGTAGATGGTAGACCAGGGTAATATAATGACAGTAGATGGTAGACCAGGGTAATATAATGACAGTAGATGGTAGACCAGGGTAATATAATGACAGTAGATGGTAGACCAGGGTAATATAATGACAGTAGATGGTAGACCAGGGTAATATAATGACAGTAGATGGTAGACCAGGGTAATATAATGACAGTAGATGGTAGACCAGGGTAATATAATGACAGTAGATGGTAGACCAGGGTAATATAATGACAGTAGATGGTAGACCAGGGTAATATAATGACAGTAGATGGTAGACCAGGGTAATATAATGACAGTAGATGGTAGACCAGGGTAATATAATGACAGTAGATGGTAGACCAGGGTAATATAATGACAGTAGATGGTAGACCAGGGTAATATAATGACAGTAGATGGTAGACCAGGGTAATATAATGACAGTAGATGGTAGACCAGGGTAATATAATGACAGTAGATGGTAGACCAGGGTAATATAATGACAGTAGATGGTAGACCAGGGTAATATAATGACAGTAGATGGTAGACCAGGGTAATATAATGACAGTAGATGGTAGACCAGGGTAATATAATGACAGTAGATGGTAGACCAGGGTAATATAATGACAGTAGATGGTAGACCAGGGTAATATAATGACAGTAGATGGTAGACCAGGGTAATATAATGACAGTAGATGGTAGACCAGGGTAATATAATGACAGTAGATGGTAGACCAGGGTAATATAATGACAGTAGATGGTAGACCAGGGTAATATAATGACAGTAGATGGTAGACCAGGGTAATATAATGACAGTAGATGGTAGACCAGGGTAATATAATGACAGTAGATGGTAGACCAGGGTAATATAATGACAGTAGATGGTAGACCAGGGTAATATAATGACAGTAGATGGTAGACCAGGGTAATATAATGACAGTAGATGGTAGACCAGGGTAATATAATGACAGTAGATGGTAGACCAGGGTAATATAATGACAGTAGATGGTAGACCAGGGTAATATAATGACAGTAGATGGTAGACCAGGGTAATATAATGACAGTAGATGGTAGACCAGGGTAATATAATGACAGTAGATGGTAGACCAGGGTAATATAATGACAGTAGATGGTAGACCAGGGTAATATAATGACAGTAGATGGTAGACCAGGGTAATATAATGACAGTAGATGGTAGACCAGGGTAATATAATGACAGTAGATGGTAGACCAGGGTAATATAATGACAGTAGATGGTAGACCAGGGTAATATAATGACAGTAGATGGGTAGACCAGGGTAATATAATGACAGTAGATGGTAGACCAGGGTAATATAATGACAGTAGATGGTAGACCAGGGTAATATAATGACAGTAGATGGTAGACCAGGGTAATATAATGACAGTAGATGGTAGACCAGGGTAATATAATGACAGTAGATGGTAGACCAGGGTAATATAATGACAGTAGATGGTAGACCAGGGTAATATAATGACAGTAGATGGTAGACCAGGGTAATATAATGACAGTAGATGGTAGACCAGGGTAATATAATGACAGTAGATGGTAGACCAGGGTAATATAATGACAGTAGATGGTAGACCAGGGTAATATAATGACAGTAGATGGTAGACCAGGGTAATATAATGACAGTAGATGGTAGACCAGGGTAATATAATGACAGTAGATGGTAGACCAGGGTAATATAATGACAGTAGATGGTAGACCAGGGTAATATAATGACAGTAGATGGTAGACCAGGGTAATATAATGACAGTAGATGGTAGACCAGGGTAATATAATGACAGTAGATGGTAGACCAGGGTAATATAATGACAGTAGATGGTAGACCAGGGTAATATAATGACAGTAGATGGTAGACCAGGGTAATATAATGACAGTAGATGGTAGACCAGGGTAATATAATGACAGTAGATGGTAGACCAGGGTAATATAATGACAGTAGATGGTAGACCAGGGTAATATAATGACAGTAGATGGTAGACCAGGGTAATATAATGACAGTAGATGGTAGACCAGGGTAATATAATGACAGTAGATGGTAGACCAGGGTAATATAATGACAGTAGATGGTAGACCAGGGTAATATAATGACAGTAGAGTGGTAGACCAGGGTAATATAATGACAGTAGATGGTAGACCAGGGTAATATAATGACAGTAGATGGTAGACCAGGGTAATATAATGACAGTAGATGGTAGACCAGGGTAATATAATGACAGTAGATGGTAGACCAGGGTAATATAATGACAGTAGATGGTAGACCAGGGTAATATAATGACAGTAGATGGTAGACCAGGGTAATATAATGACAGTAGATGGTAGACCAGGGTAATATAATGACAGTAGATGGTAGACCAGGGTAATATAATGACAGTAGATGGTAGACCAGGGTAATATAATGACAGTAGATGGTAGACCAGGGTAATATAATGACAGTAGATGGTAGACCAGGGTAATATAATGACAGTAGATGGTAGACCAGGGTAATATAATGACAGTAGATGGTAGACCAGGGTAATATAATGACAGTAGATGGTAGACCAGGGTAATATAATGACAGTAGATGGTAGACCAGGGTAATATAATGACAGTAGATGGTAGACCAGGGTAATATAATGACAGTAGAGGGTAGACCAGGGTAATATAATGACAGTAGATGGTAGACCAGGGTAATATAATGACAGTAGATGGTAGACCAGGGTAATATAATGACAGTAGATGGTAGACCAGGGTAATATAATGACAGTAGATGGTAGACCAGGGTAATATAATGACAGTAGATGGTAGACCAGGGTAATATAATGACAGTAGATGGTAGACCAGGGTAATATAATGACAGTAGATGGTAGACCAGGGTAATATAATGACAGTAGATGGTAGACCAGGGTAATATAATGACAGTAGATGGTAGACCAGGGTAATATAATGACAGTAGATGGTAGACCAGGGTAATATAATGACAGTAGATGGTAGACCAGGGTAATATAATGACAGTAGATGGTAGACCAGGGTAATATAATGACAGTAGATGGTAGACCAGGGTAATATAATGACAGTAGATGGTAGACCAGGGTAATATAATGACAGTAGATGGTAGACCAGGGTAATATAATGACAGTAGATGGTAGACCAGGGTAATATAATGACAGTAGATGGTAGACCAGGGTAATATAATGACAGTAGATGGTAGACCAGGGTAATATAATGACAGTAGATGGTAGACCAGGGTAATATAATGACAGTAGATGGTAGACCAGGGTAATATAATGACAGTAGATGGTAGACCAGGGTAATATAATGACAGTAGATGGTAGACCAGGGTAATATAATGACAGTAGATGGTAGACCAGGGTAATATAATGACAGTAGATGGTAGACCAGGGTAATATAATGACAGTAGATGGTAGTAGATGGTAGACCAGGGTAATATAATGACAGTAGATGGAAGTAGATGGTAGACCAGGGTAATATAATGACAGATGGTAGTAGATGGTAGACCAGGGTAATATAATGACAGTAGATGGTAGACCAGGGTAATATAATGCATAGATGGCAGTAGATGGTAGACCAGGGTAATATAATGACAGTAGATGGTAGTAGATGGTAGACCAGGGTAATATAATGACAGTAGATGGTAGACCAGGGTAATATAATGACAGTAGATGGTAGACCAGGGTAATATAATGACAGTAGATGGGTAGACCAGGGTAATATAATGACAGTAGATGGTAGACCAGGGTAATATAATGACAGTAGATGGTAGACCAGGGTAATATAATGACAGTAGATGGTAGACCAGGGTAATATAATGACAGTAGATGGTAGACCAGGGTAATATAATGACAGTAGATGGTAGACCAGGGTAATATAATGACAGTAGATGGTAGACCAGGGTAATATAATGACAGTAGATGGTAGACCAGGGTAATATAATGACAGTAGATGGTAGACCAGGGTAATATAATGACAGTAGATGGTAGACCAGGGTAATATAATGACAGTAGATGGTAGACCAGGGTAATATAATGACAGTAGACAGACCTGGCTAATATAATGACAGTAGAGGGTAATATAGTGACAGTAGATGGTAGACCAGGTTAATATAATGACAGTAGATGGCAGACCAGGGTAATATAATGACAGTAGATGGTAGTAGATGGTAGACCAGGGTAATATAATGACAGTAGAGTGTAGACCAGTGTAATATAAAGGACAGTAGATGGTAGATCAGGGTAATATAATGACAGTAGAGGGTAATATAATGACAGTAGATGGTAGACCAGGATAATATAATGGCAGTAGTGGTAATCATGGTAATGGAAACGACAGTAGACCAGGTAATATAATGACAGTAGATGGTAGACCAGGTAATATATTGACAGTAGAGTGTAGACCAGGTAATATAATGACAGTAGATGGTAGACCAGGTAATATAATGACAGTAGATGGAGACCATGGTAATATAATGACAGTAGATGGTAGACCAGGTTAATATAATGACAGTAGAAGGTAGACCAGGTAATATAATGACAGTAGATGGTAGACCAGGGTAATATAATGACAGTAGATGGTAGACCAGGGTAATATAATGACAGTAGAAGGTAGACCAGGTAATATAATGACAGTAGAGTGTAGACCAGTGTAATATAATGACAGTAGATGGTAGATCAGGGTAATATAATGACAGTAGAGGGTAATATAATGACAGTAGATGGTAGACCAGGGTAATATAATGACAGTAGATGGTAGACCAGGGTAATATAATGACAGTAGATGGTAGACCAGGGTAATATAATGACAGTAGATGGAGGACCAGGGTAATATAATGACAGTAGATGGTAGACCTGGGCAATATAAATGACAGTAGAGGGTAATATAGTGACAGTAGATGTAGACCAGGTTAATATAATGACAGTAGATGGGTAGTAGATGGTAGACCAGGTAATATAAATGACAGGAGATGGTAGTAGATGGCAGGCCAGGGTAATAAAATGACAGTAGATGGTAGTAGATGGTAGACAAGGGTAATATAATGACAGTAGATGGTAGACCTAATATAATGACAGTAGAGGGTAGGCCTGGGTAATAATATAATGACAGTAGAGGGTAGGCCAGGGTATTATAATGACAGTAGATGGTAGACCAGTGTAATATATTGACAGTAGTTGGTAGACCAGGGTAATATATTGACAGTAGAGGGTAATATAATGACAGTAGATTGTAGACCAGGATAATATAATCACAGTAGATGGCAGACCAGGGTAATATAATGACAGTAGATGGTAGACCAGGGTAATATAATGACAGTAGATGGTAGACCTTGGCTAATATAATGACAGTAGAGGGTAATATAGTGACAGTAGATGGTAGACCAGGTTAATATAATGACAGTAGTTGGTAGACCAGGGTAATATATTGACAGTAGAGGGTAATATAATGACAGTAGATGGTAGACCAGGATAATATATTCACAGTAGATAGACCAGGTAATATAATGACAGTAGATGGTAGACCATGGTAATATATATTCACACAGTAGAGGGTAATATAAATGACAGTAGAGGGTAGGCCAGGGTAATATAATGACAGTAGAGGGTAGGCCAGGGTAATATAATGACAGTAGATGGTAGACCAGTGTAATATATTGACAGTAGATGGTAGACCAGGGTAATATATTGACAGTAGAAGGTAGAGCAGGGTAATATAATGACAGTAGATGGTAGACCAGGTAATATAATGACAGTAGAGTGTAGACCAGTGTAATATAATGACAGTAGATGGTAGATCAGGGTAATATAATGACAGTAGAGGGTAATATAATGACAGTAGATGGTAGACCAGGATAATATAATGGCAGTAGATGGTAGTAGATGGTAGACCAGGGTAATATAATGACAGTAGATGGAAGCAGATGGTAATCAGGTAATATAATGACAGGAGATGGTAGTAGATGGTAGACCAGGGTAATATAGTGACAGTAGATGGTAGACCAGGGTAATATAATGCTATTAGATGGTAGTAGATGGCAGACCAGGTAATATAATGACAGTAGATGGTAGTAGATGGTAGACCAGGGCAATATAATGACAGTAGAGTGTAGACCAGTGTAATATAATGACAGTAGATGGTAGATCAGGTAATATAATGACAGTAGAGGGTAATATAATGACAGTAGATGGTAGACCAGGATAATATAATGGCAGTAGTGGGTAGACCATGGTAATGGAATGACAGTAGACCAGGGTAATATAATGACAGTAGATGGTAGACCAGGGTAATATATTGACAGTAGAGTGCAGACCAGGGTAATATAATGACAGTAGATGGTAGACCAGGTTAATATAATGACAGTAGAAGGTTGACCAGGGTAATATAATGACGGTAGATGGTAGACCAGTGTAATATAATGACAGTAGATGGTAGACCAGGGTAATATAATGACAGTAGATGGTAGTAGATGGTAGAACAGGGTAATATAATGACAGTAGAAGGTAGTAGATGGTAGACCAGGGTAATATAATGACAGTAGATGGTAGACCAGGTAATATAATGACAGTAGATGGTAGACCAGCCGTAATATAATGACAGCAGATGGTAGATCAGGTAATATAATGACAGTAGATGGTAGACCAGGGTAATATAATGACAGTAGATGGTAGACCTGGCTAATATAATGACAGTAGAGGGTAATATAGTGACAGTAGATGGTAGACCAGGTTAATATAATGACAGTAGATGGTAGACCAGGGAAATATAATGACAGTAGATGGTAGTAGATGGTAGACCAGGGTAATATAATGACAGTAGATGGAAGTAGATGGTAGACCAGGGTAATATAATGACAGTAGATGGTAGTAGATGGTAGAACAGGTAATATAATGACAGTAGAAGGTAGTAGATGGTAGACCAGGGTAATATAATGACAGTAGATGGTAGACCAGGTAATATAATGACAGTAGATGGCAGACCAGCGTAATATAATGACAGTAGATGGTAGACCAGGGTAATATAATGACAGTAGATGGTAGACCAGGGTAATATAATGACAGTAGATGGTAGACCTGGCTAATATAATGACAGTAGAGGGTAATATAGTGACAGTAGATGGTAGACCAGGTTAATATAATGACAGTAGATGGTAGACCAGGGTAATATAATGACAGTAGATGGTAGTAGATGGTAGACCAGGTAATATAATGACAGTAGATGGAAGTAGATGGTAGACCAGGTAATATAATGACAGTAGAGTGTAGACCAGTGTAATATAATGACAGTAGATGGAAGTAGATGGTAGATCAGGGTAATATAATGACAGTAGAGGGTAATATAATGACAGTGATGGTAGACCAGGATAATATAATGGCAGTAGTGGGTAGACCATCGTGAATGGAATGACAGTAGACCAGGTAATATAATGACAGTAGATGGTAGACCAGGGTAATATAATGACAGTAGAGTGTAGACCAGGGTAATATAATGACAGTAGATGGTAGACCAGGTAATATAATGACAGTAGAAGGTTGACCAGGTAATATAATGACGGTAGATGGTAGACCAGTGTAATATAATGACAGTAGATGGTAGACCAGGTAATATAATGACAGTAGAGGGTAGACCAGGCAATATAATGACAGTAGATGGTAGACCAGGTAATATAATGACAGTAGATGGTAGTAGATGGTAGAACAGGGTAATATAATGACAGTAGAAGGTAGTAGATGGTAGACCAGGGTAATACAATGACAGTAGATGGTAGGCCAGGTAATATAATGACAGTAGAGTGTAGATCAGTGTAATATAATGACAGTAGATGGTAGATCAGGGTAATATAATGACAGTAGAGGGTAATATAATGACAGTAGAGGGTAGGCCAGGGTAATATAATGACAGTAGAGGGTAGGCCAGGTAATATAATGACAGTAGATGGTAGACCAGTGTAATATATTGACAGTAGATGGTAGACCAGGGTAATATATTGACAGTAGAAGGTAGAGCAGGGTAATATAATGACAGTAGATGGTAGACCAGGGTAATATAATGACAGTAGAGTGTATGACCAGTGTAATATAAATGACAGTAGATGGTAGATCAGGTAATATAATGACAGTAGATGGTAGACCTGGGTAATATAATGACAGTAGAGGGTAATATAGTGACAGTAGATGGTAGACCAGGTTAATATAATGACAGTAGATGGTAGTAGATGGTAGACCAGGTAATATAATGACAGGAGATGGTAGTAGATGGTAGACCAGGTAATAAATGACAGTAGATGGTAGTAGATGGTAGACCAGGGTAATATAATGACAGTAGATGGTAGTAGATGGTAGACCAGGGTAATATAATGATAGGAGATGGTAGTAGATGGTAGACCAGGGTAATAAAATGACAGTAGATGGTAGTAGATGGTAGACAAGGGTAATATAATGACAGTAGATGGTAGACCAGGGTAATATAATGACAGTAGATGGTAGACCAGTGCGTAATATAATGACAGTAGATGGTAGACCAGGTAATATAATGACAGTAGAGGGTAGACCAGGGTAATATAATGACAGTAGATGGTAGACCAGCGTAATATAATGACAGTAGATGCAGACCAGGTAATATAATGACAGTAGATGGTGACCAGGTAATATAATGACAGTAGATGGTAGACCTGGCTAATATAATGACAGTAGAGGGTAATATAGTGACAGTAGATGGTAGACCAGGTTAATATAATGACAGTAGATGGTAGACCAGGGTAATATATAATGACAGTAGATGGTAGTAGATGGTAGACCAGGGTAATATAATGACAGTAGATGGAAGTAGATGGTAGACCAGGGTAATATAATGACAGGAGATGGTAGTAGATGGTAGACCAGGGTAATATAATGACAGTAGATGGTAGACCAGGTAATATAATGACAGTAGAGGATAGACCAAGGAAATATAATGACAGTAGATGGTAGACCAGGGTAATATAATGACAGTAGATGGTAGACCCGGTAATATAATGACAGTAGATGGTAGACCAGGGTAATATAATGACAGTAGATGGTAGACCAGGTAATATAATGACAGTAGATGGAGGACCAGGGTAATATAATGACAATAGATGGTAGACCTGGGTAATATAATGACAGTAGAGGGTAATATAGTGACAGTAGATGGTAGACCAGGGTAATATAATGACAGGAGATGGTAGTAGATGGTAGACCAGGTAATAAAATGACAGTAGATGTTAGTAGATGGTAGACCAGGGTAATATAATGACAGTAGATGGTAGTAGATGGTAGACCAGGGTAATATAATGACAGGAGATGGTAGTAGATGGTAGACCAGGTAATAAAAATGACAGTAGAGTGTAGACCAGGGTAATATAATGACAGTAGATGGTAGACCAGGTAATATAATGACAGTAGAGTGTAGACCAGGTAATATAATGACAGTAGATGGTAGACCAGGTTAATATAATGACAGTAGAAGGTTGACCAGGGTAATATGTTGACGGTAGATGGTAGACCAGTGTAATATAATGACAGTAGATGGTAGACCAGGGTAATATAATGACAGTAGAGGGTAGACCAGGGTAATATAATGACAGTAGATGGTAGACCAGGGTAATATAATGACAGTAGATGGTAGTAGATGGTAGAACAGGGTAATATAATGACAGTAGAAGGTAGTAGATGGTAGACCAGGGTAATATAATGACAGTAGATGGTAGACCAGGTAATATAATGACAGTAGATGGTAGACCAGCGAATATAATGACAGTAGATGGTAGACCAGGGTAATATAATGACAGTAGATGGTGGACCAGGGTAATATAATGACAGTAGATGGTAGACCTGGCTAATATAATGACAGTAGAGGGTAATATAGTGACAGTAGATGGTAGACCAGGTTAATATAATGACAGTAGATGGTAGACCAGGGTAATATAATGACAGTAGATGGTAGTAGATGGTAGACCAGGGTAATATAATGACAGTAGATGGAAGTAGATGGTAGACCAGGGTAATATAATGACAGGAGATGGTAGTAGATGGTAGACTTAGGTAATATAATGACAGTAGATGGTAGACCAGGGTAATATAATGACAGTAGATGGTAGACCAGGGTAATATAATGACAGTAGATGGTAGACCAGGGTAATATAATTACAGTAGATGGAGGACCAGGTAATATAATGACAGTAGATGGTAGACCTGGGTAATATAATGACAGTAGAGGGTAATATAGTGACAGTAGATGGTAGACCAGGTTAATATAATGACAGAGATGGTAGATGGTAGACCAGGGTAATATAATGACAGGAGATGGTAGTAGATGGTAGACCAGGGTAATAAAATGACAGTAGATGGTTGTAGATGGTAGACCAGGTAATATAAATGACAGTAGATGGTAGTAGATGGTAGACCAGGTAATATAATGACAGTAGATGGTAGACCAGGTAATATAATGACAGTAGATGGTAGTAGATGGTAGACCAGGGTAATATAATGACAGTAGATGGTAGTAGATGGTAGACCAGGTAATATAATGACAGTAGAGTGTAGACCAGTGTAATATAATGACAGTAGAGTGTAGACCAGTGTAATATAATGACAGTAGATGGTAGATCAGGTACTATATTGACAGTAGAGGGTAATATAATGACAGTAGATGGTAGACCAGGATAATATAATCACAGTAGATGGTAGACCAGGGTAACAAAATGACAGTAGATGGTAGACCATGGTAATATAATGACAGTAGATGGTAGACCAGAGTAATATAATGACAGTAGAGGCAGGGGCCAGGTAATATAATGACAGTAGAGGGTAGGCCAGGGTAATATAATGACAGTAGATGGTAGACCAGTGTAATATACTGACAGTAGATGGTAGACCAGGGTAATAAAATGACAGTAGAAGGTAGACCAGGGTAATATAATGACAGTAGATGGTAGACCATGGTAATATAATGACAGTAGAGTGTAGACCAGGTAATATAATGACAGTAGATGGTAGACCAGGTTAATATAATGACAGTAGAAGGTTGACCAGGTAATATAATGACGGTAGATGGTAGACCAGGGTAATATAATGACAGTAGAAGATAGACCAGGGTAATATAATGACAGTAGATGGTAGACCAGCGTAATATAATGACAGTAGATCGTAGACCAGGTTAATATAATGACAGTAGATGGTAGACCAGGGTAATATAATGACAGTAGATGGTAGACCAGTGTAATATAATGACAGTAGATGGTAGACCAGGTAATATAATGACAGTAGAGGGTAGACCAGGTAATATAATGACAGTAGATGGTATACCAGGGTAATATAATGACAGTAGATGGTAGTAGATGTAGAACAGGGTAATATAATGACAGTAGATGGTAGTAGATGGTAGACCAGGGTAATATAATGACAGTAGATGGTAGTAGATGGTAGACCAGGTAATATAATGACAGGAGATGGTAGTAGGATGACAAAGAGCACCAGGGCAATAAAATGACAGTAGATGGTAGACCAGGGTAATGTAAATAGATGGCAGTAGATGGTAGACCAGGTAATATAATGACAGTAGAAGGTAGTAGATGGGTAGACCAGGGTAATATAATGACAGTAGATGGTAGACCAGGGTAATATAATGACAGTAGATGGTAGACCAGGTAATATAATGACAGTAGATGGTAGACCAGGGTAATATAATGACAGTAGATGGTGGACCAGGTAATATAATGACAGTAGATGGTAGACCTAGCTAATATAATGACAGTAGAGGTAAGGGTAATATAATGACAGTAGATGGTAGACCAGGTTAATATAATGACAGTAGATGGTAGACCATGGTAATATAAATGACAGTAGATGAAGTAGATGGTAGACCAGGGTAATATAAATGACAGGAGATGGTAGACTAGGCTAATATATTAACAGTAGAGGATAGACCAAGGAAATATAATGACAGTAGATGGTTAGACCAGGTAATATAATGACAGTAGATGGTAGACCAGGAAATATGACAGTAGATGGTAGACCAGGGTAATATAATGACAGTAGATGGTGGACCAGGGTAATATAATGACAGGAGATGGTAGACCTGGGCTAATATAATGACAGTAGAGGGTAATATAGTGACAGTAGATGGTAGACCAGGTTAATATAATGACAGTAGAAGGTAGACCAGGGTAATATAAATGACAGTAGATGGTAGACCAGGGCAATATAAATGACAGTAGATGGGAGACCAGGGTAATATAATGACAGCAGATGGTAGACCAGGTTAATATAATGACAGTAGAAGGCAGACCAGGGTAATATAATGACGGCAGATGGTAGACCAGGGTAATATAATGACAGCAGATGGTAGACCAGGTTAATATAATGACAGTAGATGGTAGACCAGTGTAACATATTGACAGTAGATGGTGGACTAGGTAATATAATGACAGTAGATGGTAGACCTGGCTAATATAATGACAGTAGATGGTAGGGTAATATAGTGACAGTAGATGGTAGACCAGGTTAATATAATGACAGTAGATGGTAGACCAGGTAATATAATGACAGTAGATGGTAGTAGATGGTAGACCAGGGTAATAGAATGACAGTAGATGGAAGTAAGATGGTAGACCAGGGTAATATAATGACAGGAGATGGTAGTAGATGGTAGACCAGGGTAATATAATGACAGT
The DNA here is from genome assembly GCF_018296145.1 of Oncorhynchus tshawytscha. NCBI lineage: Eukaryota > Metazoa > Chordata > Actinopteri > Salmoniformes > Salmonidae > Oncorhynchus > Oncorhynchus tshawytscha. The sequence continues at coordinate 36,600 of NW_024608953.1, forward strand.
AGATGGTAGACCAGGGTAATATAAATACTATTAGATGGTAGTAGATGGTAGACCAGGGTAATATAAATGACAGTAGATGGTAGTAGATGGTAGACCAGGGGTAATATAATGACAGTAGAGTGTAGACCAGTGTAATATAATGACAGTAGATGGTAGATCAGGGTAATATAATGACAGTAGAGGGTAATATAATGACAGTAGATGGTAGACCAGGATAATATAATGGCAGTAGGTGGTAGACCATGGTAATGGAATGACAGTAGACCAGGGTAATATAATGACAGTAGATGGTAGACCAGGGTAATATAATGATAGCAGATGGTAGACCAGGCAACATAAATGACAGTAGAGGGTAGACCAGGTAATATAATGACAGTAGGTGGTAGACCGGGGTAATATATAATGACAGTAGATGGAATACCAGGGTAATATAAATGACAGTAGATTGTAGACCAGGTAATATAATGACAGTAGATGGTAGACCAGGGTAATATAATGACAGTAGAGTGGAGACCAGGGTAATATAATGACAGTAGATGGTAATGAGGGTAATATAACGACAGTAGATGGTAGACCAGGGTAATATAATGACAGTAGAGGGCAGACCAGGGTAATATAATGACAGTAGATGGTAGAACAGGGTAATATAATGACAGTGCAGATGGTAGACCAGGGTAATATAAAAGACAGTACAGGGTGGCAGACCAGGCATAATATAATGACAGCAGATGCAGAACAGGGTAATAAAACGACAGCAAGAGGCAGACTGGTGGGGCAATATAAATGACAAAGAGTGGAGAACAGGGTAATATAATGACAATAGATTGGCAGAACAGGCAATATAATGACAGTAGAGGGCAGACCAGGGTAATATGATGACAGCAGATGGCAGACCAGGGCAATTAATGACAGCAGAGGGGAGACCAGGGCAATATAATGATAGTAGATGGTGGACCAGGCAGTATAATGACATTAGATTGTTGGACCAGGCACTAATGACAGTAGAGGGGAGACCAGGGTAATATAAATGACAGTAGATGGTGGACAGGGTAAGATAATGACATTAGATTGTTGACCAGTATAATATAATGACAGTAGAGTGGAGACCAGGTAATATAAAGACAGTAGAGGGTAGACTGGGTAAGATAATGACAGTAGAATGTACAACAGGGTAATATAATGACAGTAGGTGGTAGACCAGGGTAATATAATGACAGAGGGTAGACCGGGGGGTAATATAATGACAGTAGAATGTACAACAGGGTAATATAATGACAGTAGGTGGTAGACCAGGTAATATAATGACAGTAGATGGTAGACTGGGGTAATATAATGACAGTAGAGTGGAGACCAGGGTAATATAATGACAGTAGATGGTAGAACAGGGTAATATAATGACAGTAGATGGTAGACCAGGGTAATATAATGACAGTAGAGGGTAGACCAGGGTAATATAATGACAGTAGATGGTAGAACAGGGTAATATAATGACAGTAGATGGTAGACCAGGGTAATATAATGACAGTAGAGGGTAGACCAGGGTATAATATAATGACAGTAGATGGTAGACCAGGGTAACATAATAACAGTAAAGGGTATACCAGGGTAATATAAAGACAGTATAGGGTAGACCAGGGTATTATAATGACAGTAGAGGGTAGACCAGGGTAATATGATTACAGTAGATGGTAGACCAGGGTAATATAATGACAGCAGATGGAAGACCAGGGTAATATAATGACAGTAAATGGTAGACCAGGGTAATATAATGACAGTAGAGGGTAAAATAATGACAGTAGATGGTAGACCAGGGTAATATAATGACAGTAGATGGTAGACCAGGTAATATAATGACAGTAGATGGTAGAATAGGGTAATATAATGACAGTAGATCGTAGACCAGGGTAATGCAAGGGTAATTAATGATGGTAGACCAGGGTAATATAATGACAGTAGAGTGGAGACCAGGGTAATATAATGACAGTAGATGGAGAACAGGGGAATATAATGACTGTAGATGGAATACCAGGGTAATATAATGACAGTAGAGGGTAGACCAGGGTAATATAATGACAGTAGATGGTAGACCAGGTAATATAATGACAGTAGAGGGTAGTACCAGGGTAATATAATGACAGTAGAGGAGACCAGGGTAATATAATGACAGTAGATGGTGACCAGGATAATATAATGACAGTAGATTGGTGACCAGTATAATATAATGACAGAGGGTAGACCAGGGTATAAGAATGACAGTAGAGGGTAGACCAGGGTATTATAATGACAGTAGAGGGTAGACCAGGCAATATGATGGCAGTAGATGGTAGACCAGGGTAATATATTGACAATAGATGGTAGACCAGGGTAATATAATGACAATAGATGGTAGAACAGGGCAATATAATGACAGTAGATGGACTAGGTAAACAAGGTTAATTAATGACAGTAGATGGTAGATCAGGGTAATATAATGACAGTAGATGGTAGACCAGGGTAATATAATGACAGTAGATGGAAGACCAGGCACATAATGACAGTAGATGGAAGAACAGGGTAATATAATGACAGTAGAAGTTAGACCAGGGTAATATAATGACAGTAGATGGTAGACCAGGGTAATATAATGACAGTAGATGGTAGACCAGGGTAATATAATGACAGTGGATGGAGACCAGGGTAATATAATGACAGTAGATGGAGAACAGGGTAATATAATGACTGTAGATGGAATACCAGGGTAATATATTGACAGTAGAGGGTAAAATAGTTGACAGAGTAGACCAGGGTAAAAATAATGACAGTAGATGGTAGACCAGGGTAATATAACGACAGTAGATGGTAGACCAGGGAAATATGATGACAGTAGATGGTAGACCAGGGAAATATGTTGGGTAGAATATATATTGAGAGTAGATGGTAGACCAGGGTAACACCAGGGTAATATAATGACAGTAGATGGTAAATATGACAGTAGATGGTAGACCAGGGTAATATAATGACAGTAGAGTGTAGACCAGGGTAATATATTAACAGTAGATATAAAACAAAGACCAAATATAATGATATTAGAGGTTATGATATTAGGGTCACCAGGGTAATATAATGACAGTATATGGTAGACCAGGCAATTTAATGACAGTAGAGGGGAGACCGGGGGTCATATAATGACATGGAGATGGTAGAACAGGGCAATATAATGACAGTAGATGCAGTAGACCAGGGTAATATAATGACAGTAGATCGTAGACTAGGGTAATACAAGGGTAATTAATGACAGTAGATGGTAGACAAGGGTAATATAATGACAGTAGAGGGTAGACCAGGGTAATATAATGACAGTGGATGGCAGACCAGGGTAATATAATGACAGTAGATGGCAGACCAGGTAATATAATGACAGCAGTTTGTAGACCAGGGTAATATAATGACAGTAGATGGTAGACCAGGGTATATATTGGTAGATGATTGACAGTAATACCATGGTAATATATTGACAGTAGATGTAAGACCAGGGTAATATTTTGACAGTAGAGGGTAGACCAGGGTAATATAAAGACAGTAGAGGGTAGACCGGGGTAATATAATGACAGTAGAATGTACAACAGGGTAATATAATGACAGTAGGTGGTAGACCAGGGTAATATAATGACAGTAGATGGAATACCAGGGTAATATAATGACAGCAGATGGTAATATAATGACAGATGGTAGACCAGGGTAATATAATGACAGTAGATTGGTAGATCAGGTAATATAAATGACAGTAGATGGTAGACCAGGGGCATATCATGACAGTAGATGGTAGACCAGGGTAATATAATGACAGTAGAGGGTAATATAATGACAGTAGATGGTAGACAATGACAGTATAGGGAAGACCAGGGTAATATAGTGACAGTAGATTGTATACCAGGGTAATAAAATGACAGTAGATGGTAGACCAGGGTAATATAATGACAGTAGATGGTAGACCAGGGTAAGCTAATGACAGTAGATGGTAGACCAGGGTAATATAATGACAGTAGATGGTAGACCAGGGTAAGCTAATGACAGTAGATGGTAGACCAGGGTAATATAATGACAGTAGATGCTAATATAATGACAGTAGATGGTAGACCAGGGTAATATAATGACAGTAGGGGTAGACCAGGGTAATATAATGACAGTAGATGGTAGACCAGGGTAATATAATGACAGTAGATGGTAGACCAGGGTAATATAATGACAGTAGATAGTAGACTAGTGTAATATAATGACAGTAAATGGTAGACCAGGGTAATATATTCACAGTAGATGGTAGACCAGAGTAATATAATGACAGTAGATGTAGACCAGGGTAATATAATGACAGTAGATGGTCGACCATGGTAATATAATGGCAGTAGAGGGTAATATAATAACAGTCGATGGTAGACCGGGGTAATATAATGACAGTAGAGGGTAGGCCAGGGTAATATAATGACAGTAGATGGTAGACCAGGGTAATATATTGACAGTAGATGGTAGACCAGGTTAATATAATGACAGTAGATGGTAGACCAGGTCAATATAATGACAGTAGATGGTAGACCAGGATAATATCATGACAGTAGATGGTAGACAAGGTTAATATAATAACAGTAGATGGTATACCAGGGTAATATAATGGAAGTAGAGTTTAGACCAGGGTAATATAGTGACAGTAGATGGTAGACCAGGGTAATATAATGACAGTAGAGGGTAATATAATGACAGAAGTTGGAAGACCAGGGTAATATAATGACAGTAGAGGGTAGGCCAGGGTAATATAATGACAGTAGATGGTAGACCAGGGTAATATAATGACAGTAGAGACCAGGGTAATATAATGACAGTAGATGGTAGACCAGGGTAATATAATGACAGTAGATGGTAGACCAGGGTAATATAATGACAGTAGAGGATAGATCAGGGTAATATAATGACAGTAGATGGTAGACCAGGGTAATATAATGACAGTAGATGGTAGACCAGGGTAATATAATGACAGTATAGGGAAGACCAGGGTAATATAATGACAGCAGATGGTAGACCAGGGTAATATAATGACAGTATAGGGAAGACCAGGGTAATATAATGACAGTAGATGGTAGACCAGGGTAATATAATGACAGTAGATGGTAGACCAGGGTAATATAATGACAGTAGATGGTAGACCAGGGTAATATAATGACAGTAGATGGTAGACCAGGTTAATATAATGACAGTAGATGGTAGACCAGGGTAATATAATGACAGTAGATGGTAGAGCAGGGTAATATAATGACAGTAGATGGTAGACCAGGGTAATATAATGACAGTAGAGGGTAATATAATGACAGAAGATGGTAGACCAGGGTAATATAATGACAGTAGAGGGTAGGCCAGGGTAATATAATGACAGTAGATGGTAGACCAGGTTAATATAATGACAGAAGATGGTAGAACAGGGTAATATAATGACAGTAGATGGTAGACCAGGTTAGTATAATGACAGTAGATGGAATACCAGGGTAATATAATGACAGTAGATGGTAGACCAGGTTAATATTATGACAGTAGATGGTAGACCATGGTAATATATTGACAGTAGATGGTAGACCAGGTTAATATAATGACAGAAGATGGTAGAACAGGGTAATATAATGACAGTAGAGGGTAATATAATGACAGTAGATGGTAGACCAGGGTAATATAATGACAGTAGAGGATAGATCAGGGTAATATAATGACAGTAGATGGTAGACCAGGGTAATATAATGACAGTATAGGGAAGACCAGGGTAATATATTGACAGTAGATGGTAGACCAGGGTAATATAATGACAGTAGATGGTAGACCAGGGTAATATAATGACTGTAGAGGGTAGACCAGTGTAATCTAGTGACAGTAGATGGTAGACCAGGGTAATATAATGACAGTAGATGGTAGACCAGGGTAATATAATGACAGTAGAGGGTAGACCAGTGTAAATGACAGTAATGGTAGACCAGGGTAATATAATGACAGTGGTAGACCAGGGTAATATAATGACAGTAGATGGTAGACCAGGGTAATATAATGACAGTAGATGGTAGACTAGTGTAATATAATGACAGTAGAGGGTAGACCAGTGTAATCTAGTGACAGTAGATGGTAGACCAGGGTAATATAATGACAGTAGAGGGTAGACCAGGGTAATATAATGACAGTAGACGGTAGACCAGTGTAATCTAGTGACAGTAGATGGTAGACCAGGGTAATATAAACTATAATATATTGTAATATAAACTACTTCCGGCGCCGACAGAGATGGCTGCCTCGCTTCGCGTTCCTAGGAAACTATGCAGTTTTTTGTTTTTTACGTGTTATTTCTTACACTAGTACCCCAGGTCATCTTAGGTTTCATTACATACAGCCGAGAAGAACTACTGAATATAAGATCAGCGTCAACTCACCATCAGTACGACCAAGAATATGTTTTTCGCGACGCGGATCCTGTGTTCTGCCTTACAACCAGGACAACGGAGTGGATTACATGCAGCGACCCAAAAACGACTCAGAAAAAGAGGGAAAGGAAGCGGTCTTCTGGTCAGACTCCGGAGACGGGCACACCGTGCACCACTCCCTAGCATTCTTCTTGCCAATGTCCAGTCTCTTGACAACAAGATTGATGAAATCCGAGCAAGGGTAGCATTCCAGAGGTACATCAGAGACTGTAACGTTCGATGCTTCACGGAAACATGGCTAACTGGAGAGACGCTATCCGAAGCGGTGCAGCCAGCGGGTTTCTCCACGCATCGCGCCGACAGAAACAAACATCTTTCTGGTAAGAAGTGGGGCGGGGGCGTATGCCTTATGGCCAACGTGACATGGTGTGATGAAAGAAACATACAGGAACTCAAATCCTTCTGTTCACCTGATTTAGAATTCCTCACAATCAAATGTAGACCGCATTATCTACCTAGAGAATTCTCTTCGATTATAATCACAGCCGTATATATCCCCCCCCAATCAGACACATCGATGGCTCTGAACGAACTTTATTTAACTCTCTGCAAACTGGAAACGATTTATCCGGAGGCTGCATTCATTGTAGCTGGGGATTTTAACAAGGCTAATCTGAAAACAAGACTCCCTAAATTTTATCAGCATATCGATTGCGCAACCAGGGGTGGAAAGACCCTGGATCATTGTTACTCTAACTTCCGCGACGCATATAAGGCCCTGCCCCGCCCCCTTTCGGAAAAGCTGACCACGACTCCATTTTGTTGATCCCTGCCTACAGACAGAAACTAAAACAAGAGGCTCCCACTCTGAGGTCTGTCCAACGCTGGTCCGACCAAGCTGACTCCACACTCCAAGACTGCTTCCATCACGTGGACTGGGAGATGTTTCGTATTGCGTCAGACAACAACATTGACGAATACGCTGATTCGGTGTGCGAGTTCATTAGAACGTGCGTTGAAGATGTCGTTCCCATAGCAACGATTAAAACATTCCCTAACCAGAAACCGTGGATTGATGGCAGCATTCGTGTGAAACTGAAGGCGCGAACCACTGCTTTTAATCAGGGCAAGGTGTCTGGTAACATGACTGAATACAAACAGTGCAGCTATTCCCTCCGCAAGGCTATCAAACAAGCTAAGCGCCAGTACAGAGACAAAGTAGAATCTCAATTCAAAGGCTCAGACACATGAGGCATGTGGCAGGGTCTACAGTCAATCACGGACTACAGGAAGAAACCCAGCCCAGTCACGGACCAGGATGTCTTGCTCCCAGGCAGACTAAATAACTTTTTTGCCCGCTTTGAGGACAATACAGTGCCACTGACACGGCCTGCAACGAAAACATGCGGTCTCTCCTTCACTACAGCCGAAGTGAGTAAGACATTTAAACGTGTTAACCCTCGCAAGGCTGCAGGCCCAGACGGCATCCCCAGCCGCGCCCTCAGAGCATGCGCAGACCAGCTGGTCGGTGTGTTTACGGACATATTCAATCAATCCCTATACCAGTCTGCTGTTCCCACATGCTTCAAGAGGGCCACCATTGTTCCTGTTCCCAAGAAAGCTAAGGTAACTGAGCTAATCGACTACCGCCCGTAGCACTCACATCCGTCATCATGAAGTGCTTTGAGAGACTAGTCAAGGACCATATCACCTCCACCCTACCTGACACCCTAGACCCACTCCAATTTGCTTACCGCTCAAATAGATCCACAGACGATGCAATCTCAACCACACTGCACACTGCCCTAACCCATCTAGACAAGAGGAATACCTATGTGAGAATGCTGTTCATCGACTACAGCTCGGCATTCAACACCATAGTACCCTCCAAGCTCGTCATCAAGCTCGAGACCCTGGGTCTCGACCCCGCCCCTGTGCAACTGGGTACTGGACTTCCTGACGGGCCGCCCCCAGGTGGTGAGGGTAGGCAACAACATCTCCTCCCCGCTGATCCTCAACACTGGGGCCCCACAAGGGTGCGTTCTGAGCCCTCTCCTGTACTCCCTGTTCACCCACGACTGCGTGGCCACGCACGCCTCCAACTCAATCATCAAGTTTGCGGACGACACAACAGTGGTAGGCTTGATTACCAACAACGACGAGACGGCCTACAGGGAGGAGGTGAGGGCCCTCGGAGTGTGGTGTCAGGAAAATAACCTCACACTCAACGTCAACAAAACTAAGGAGATGATTGTGGACTTCAGGAAACAGCAGAGGGAACACCCCCATCCACATCGATGGAACAGTAGTGGAGAGGGTAGCAAGTTTTAAGTTCCTCGGCATACACATCACAGACAAACTGAATTGGTCCACTCACACAGACAGCATCGTGAGGAAGGCGCAGCAGCGCCTCTTCAACCTCAGGAGGCTGAAGAAATTCGGCTTGTCACCAAAAGCACTCACAAACTTCTACAGATGCACAATCGAGAGCATCCTGGCGGGCTGTATCACCGCCTGGTATGGCAACTGCACCGCCCTCAACCGTAAGGCTCTCCAGAGGGTAGTGAGGTCTGCACAACGCATCACCGGGGGCAAACTACCTGCCCTCCAGGACACCTACACCACCCGATGCTACAGGAAGGCCATAAAGATCATCAAGGACATCAACCACCCGAGCCACTGCCTGTTCACCCCGCTGTCATCCAGAAGGCGAGGTCAGTACAGGTGCATCAAAGCTGGGACCGAGAGACTGAAAAACAGCTTCTATCTCAAGGCCATCAGACTGTTAAACAGCCACCACTAACATTGAGTGGCTACTGCCAACACACTGTCAATGACACTGACTCTACTCCAGCCACTTTAATAATGGGAATTGATGGGAAATGATGTAAATACATCACTAGCCACTTTAAACAATGCTACCTTATATAATGTTACTTACCCTACATTATTCATCTCATATGCATACGTAGATACTGTACTCTATATCATCGACTGCATCCTTATGTAATACATGTATCACTAGCCACTTTAACTATGCCACTTGGTTTACATACTCATCTCATATGTATATACTGTACTCGATATCATCTACTGTATCTTGCCTATGCTGCTCTGTACCATCACTCATTCATATATCCTTATGTACATATTCTTTATCCCCTTACACTGTGTATAAGACAGTAATTTTTTGGAATTGTTAGTTAGATTACTTGTTCGTTATTACTGCATTGTCGGAACTAGAAGCACAAGCATTTCGCTACACTCGCATTAACATCTGCTAACCATGTGTATGTGACAAATAAAATTTGATTTGATTTGATTTGATTTGGTCTAACCTCTAATGTCATTATATTGCCCTTGTTTACCATCTACTGTCATTATATTACCCTGGTCTACCCTCTACTGTCATTATATTACCCTGGTCTACCATCTACTGTCAATATTTTACCATCTACTGTCATTATATTACCCTGGTCTACCATCTACTCTCAATATATTACCCTGGTCTACCATCTACTGTCATCATATTTCCCTGGTCTACCATCTACTGTCATTATATTACCCTGGTCTACCATCTACTGTCATTATCTTACCCTGGTCTACCATCTACTGTCATTATTTTACCCTCTACTGTCATTATATTACCCTGGTATTCCATCTACAGTCATTATATTACCCTGGTCTCCACTCTACTGTCATTATATTAAATCAAAATCAAATCAAATTTATTTATATAGCCCTTCGTACATCAGCTGATATCTCAAAGTGCTGTACAGAAACCCAGCCTAAAACCCCAAACAGCAAGCAATGCAGGTGTAGAAGCACGGTGGCTAGGAAAAACTCCCTAGAAAGGCCAAAACCTAGGAAGAAACCTAGAGAGGAACCAGGCTATGTGGGGTGGCCAGTCCTCTTCTGGCTGTGCCGGGTGGAGATTATAACAGAACATGGCCAAGATGTTCAAATGTTCATAAATGACCAGCATGGTCGAATAATAATAAGGCAGAACAGTTGAAACTGGAGCAGCAGCACAGTCAGGTGGAAGTTGAAACTGGAACAGCAGCATGGCCAGGTGGACTGGGGACAGCAAGGAGTCATCATTTCAGGTAGTCCTGGAGCTCAGGTCCTAGGGCTCAGGTCCTCCGAGAGAGAGAAAGAAAGAGAGAAGGAGAGAATTAGAGAACGCACACTTAGATTCACACAGGACACCGAATAGGACAGGAGAAGTACTCCAGATATAACAAACTGACCCCAGCCCCCGACACATAAACTACTGCAGCATAAATACTGGAGGCTGAGACAGGAGGGGTCAGGAGACACTGTGGCCCCATCCGAGGTCACCCCGGACAGGGCCAAACAGGAAGGATATAACCCCACCCACTTTGCCAAAGCACAGCCCCCACACCACTAGAGGGATATCTTCAACCACCAACTTACCATCCTGAGACAAGGCTGAATATTACCCTGGTCAACAAATTACCCTGGTCAACAACTCTACTGTCATTATATTACCCTGGTATATCCTTTACTGTTATTATATTACCCTGGTCTACCATCTACTGTCATTATATTACCCTGGTCTACCCTCTACTGTCATTAAATTACCCTGGTCTACCGTCCAGTCTTGTCAGGCTATGCTGTTGGTGGACTTGTTAGTTTGCGCTCCAGCACTTGCAGAGGCTCGGTGCATCTCAACAATTGTGCTTTGTAGCCAGCGGCCGGTTACCTCAGTTGGTTAGAGTGTGTGATACGCTGCTCTCTGAAAGTAAGTAATGTCTTTCTTTTTCATCTGACATTGTGACATCAGTGTAACATGAGAGTTGCTTGTCATTGTTACATGACAGTTTCTTGTCATTGTTTACATGACAGTAGGTTGTCGTAAGACAAGGCTGCATGAAGTCTGAACTGGAGTTTTCTTGGATCCATCAAACAATGTGCTTTTGGAGAATGCAGGCATCGATCCCACTACCTCACGCATGCAAAGCATTTGAGCTAATTCCCCAGCCGTTTGGAATTTCCGCATGAAGCAACCAAGAGGGTCCAGTCTTGTCAGGCTATGCTGTTGGTGGACTTGTTAGTTTGCGCGCCAGCACTTGCAGAGGCTCGGTGCATCTCAACAATTGCAACTAATAGCTAGTGGCTGGTTAGCTCAGTTGGTTAGAGTGTGGTGCTAATAACGCCAAGGTCATGGGTTCGATCCCCGTACTGGCTATGATGTACATTTTCAGTTTCAAAATTGTGAGTCACATGCATGTGAATTGTCAAGGGTGCCACAGAATTCAACTTAGTGAATTGCCAAAATAGCTCAGTTGGGAGAGCGTTAGACTGAAGATCTAAAGGTCCCTGGTTTGATCCCGGGGTTTGGTGTTTGTTCTTACTTTATGCTCTGGCTTCAAGGAAACTATCCACAGCTTTGTTTGTGGGCCTCAATGGTGTGTGCTACGCTGCTCCTCTGAAAGTAAGTAATGTCTTGCTTTTTCATCTGACATTTTGACATCAGTGTTACAGGAAAATTGCTTGTCATTGTTACATGACAGTAGGTTGTCGTAAGACAAGGCTGCATGAAGTGTGAACTGGAGCTTTCTTGGATCCACAAAAAAATATGTTTTTGGGGAATGCGGGCATCGATCCCACTACCTATAGCATGCTAAGCAAACACAATACCAATTGATCAAATTCCCCAGCTGTTTGGAATTGCCACAAGGAGCAACCAAGAGTGTCCAGTCTTGTCAGGCTATGCTGTTGGTGGACTTGTTAGTTTGCGCTCCAGCACTTGCAGAGGCTCGGTGCATCTCAACAATTGTGAGCCAGCGCTGGGCTCAGTTGGTTGCATCTCAATGGTCATGGGTTTGATTGTGCTTTGTAGCCAGCGGCGGTTACCTCAGTTGGTTAGAGTGTGTGATACGCTGCTCTCTGAAAGTAAGTAATGTCTTTCTTTTTCATCTGACATTGTGACATCAGTGTTACATGAGAGTTGCTTGTCATTGTTTACATGACAGTAGATTGTTTTAAGACAAGGCTGCATGAAGTCTGAACTGGAGTTTTCTTGGATCCATCAAACAATGTGCTTTTGGAGAATGCAGGCATCGATCCCACTACCTCACGCATGCAAAGCATTTGAGCTAATTCCCCAGCCGTTTGGAATTTCCGCATGAAGCAACCAAGAGGGTCCAGTCTTGTCAGGCTATGCTGTTGGTCCAGTCTTGCAGGCTATGCTGTTGGTGGACTTGTTAGTTTGCGCGCCAGCACTTGCAGAGGCTCGGTGCATCTCAACAATTGCAACTAATAGCTAGTGGCTGGTTAGCTCAGTTGGTTAGAGTGTGGTGCTAATAACTCCAAGGTCATGGGTTCGATCCCCGTACTGGCTATGATGTACATTTTCAGTTTCAAAATTGTGAGTCACATGCATGTGAATTGTCAAGGGTGCCACAGAATAGCTCAGTTGGGAGAGTGTTAGACTGAAGATCTAAAGGTCCCTGGTTTGATCCTGGATTTTGGCATTTGTATTTGTTCTTTCTTTATGATTCTGGCTTCAAGGAGACTATCCACAGCTTTGTTTGTGGGCCTCAATGGTGTGTGCTACGCTGCTGCTCTGAAAGTAAGTAATGTCTTTTTTTTGACATTTTGACATCTGAACATTTTGACATCAGTGTTACAGGAAAGTGTGAACTTGCTTGTCATTGTTACATGACAGTAGGTTGTCGTAAGACAAGGCTGCATGAAGTGTGAACTGGAGCTTTCTTGGATCCACAAAAAAATATGTTTTTGGGGAATGCGGGCATCGATCCCACTACCTATAGCATGCTAAGCAAACACAATACCAATTGATCAAATTCCCCAGATGATTGGAATTGCCACAAGGAGCAACCAAGAGTGTCCAGTCTTGTCAGGCTATGCTGTTGGTGGACTTGTTAGTTTGCGCTCCAGCACTTGCAGAGGCTCGGTGCATCTCAACAATTGTGCTTTGTAGCCAGCGGCTGGTTAGCTCAGTTGGTTAGAGTGTGTGATACGCTGCTCTCTGAAAGTAAGTAATGTCTTTCTTTTTCATCTGACATTGTGACATCAGTGTTACATGAGAGTTGCTTGTCATTGTTTACATGTCTTGTCATTGTTTACATTACACAGGACATTGTTTTGACAGTGTAAGACAAGGCTGCATGAAGTCTGAACTGGAGTTTTCTTGGATCCATCAAACAATGTGCTTTTGGAGAATGCAGGCATCGATCCCACTACCTCACGCATGCAAAGCATTTGAGCTAATTCCCCAGCCGTTTGGAATTTCCGCATGAAGCAACCAAGAGTGTCCAGTCTTGTCAGGCTATGCTGTTGGTGGACTTGTTAGTTTGCTCTCCAGCACTTGCAGAGGCTCGGTGCATCTCAACAATTGCGGCCAATCGCTAGTGGCTGGTTAGCTCAGTTGGTTAGAGTGTGGTCCTAAAACGCCAAGGTCATGGGTTAATCCCCGTACTGGCTATGATGTACATTTTCAGTGTCAAAATTGTGAGTCACATGCATGTGAATTGTCAAGGGTGCCACAGAATTCAACTTAGTGAATTGCCAAAATAGCTCAGTTGGGAGAGTGTTAGACTGAAGATCTAAAGGTCCCTGGTTTGATCCTGGATTTTGGCATTTGTATTTGTTCTTTCTTTATGATTCTGGCTTCAAGGAAACTATCCACAGCTTTGTTTGTGGGCCTCAAGCGGTGTGTGTGCTCGCTGCTTTTTCATCCTGACTGATCAGTGTTACAGGAAAAAGTTGCTTGTCATTGTTACATGACAGTAGGTTTTAAGACAAGGCTGCATCAAGTGTGAACTGGAGCTTTCTTGGATCACAAAAAAATGTGTTTTTGAATGCGGGCATCGATCCCAGTGTTAGCATGAAAGTTGCCAATTGATCAAATTCAGCTGTTTGAATTGCCACAAGGACATGACAGTAGGTTGTCACTTGCAAGACAAGGCTGCATGAAGTGTGAACTGAGCTTTCTTGGATCCACAAAAAAAATTGTTTTTGGGGAATGCGGGCATGATCCCACTACCTTGCATGCAAAGCAAACACAATACCAATTGATCAAATTCCCCAGCTGTTTGGAATTGCCACAAGGAGCAACCAAGAGTGTCCAGTCTTGTCAGGCTATGCTGTTGGTGGACTTGTTGTTTGCTCCAGCACTTGCAGAGGCTCGGTGCATCTCAACAATTGTGCTCTGTAGCCAGCGGCCGGTTCTTTCTCAGTTGGTTAGAGTGTCTGCATTCTCTGAAACAGTCATGTCTTTCTTTTTCATCTGACATTGTGACATCAGTGTTACATGAGAGTTCATTGTTACACAGTTTCTTGTCATTGTTTACATGACAGTAGGTTGTTTTAAGACAAGGCTGCATGAAGTCTGAACTGGAGTTTTCTTGGATCCATCAAACAATGTGCTTTTGGAGAATGCAGGCATCGATCCCACTACCTCACGCATGCAAAGACAAGGCTGCATGAAGTCTGAACTGGAGTTTTCTTGGATCCATCAAACAATGTGCTTTTGGAGAATGCAGGCATCGATCCCACTACCTCACGCATGCAAAGCATTTGAGCTAATTCCCCAGCCGTTTGGAATTTCCGCATGAAGCAACCAAGAGTGTCCAGTCTTGTCAGGCTATGCTGTTGGTGGACTTGTTAGTTTGCGCTCCAGCACTTGCAGAGGCTCGGTGCATCTCAACAATTGCGGCCAATAGCTAGTGGCTGGTTAGCTCAGTTGGTTAGAGTGTGGTGCTAATAACGCCAAGGTCATGGGTTCGATCCCCGTACTGGCTATGATGTACATTTTGAGTGTCAAAATTGTGAGTCACATGCATGTGAATTGTCAAGGGTGCCACAGAATTAATTTAGTGAATTGCCGAAATAGCTCAGTTGGGAGAGCGTTAGACTGAAGATCTAAAAAGTCCCTGGTTGATCCTGGGTTTTGGCATTTGTATTTGTTTTTCTTTTTCTGGCTTTTTATTTGAAACTATCCACAGCTTTGTTTGTGGGCCTCTGGCTTCAAGGAAACTATCCACAGCTTTGTTTGTGGGCCTCAATGCTGTGTGCTACGCTGCTCCTCTGAAAGTAAGTAATGTCTTGCTTTTTCATCTGACATTTTGACATCAGTGTTACAGGAAAGTTGCTTGTCATTGTTACATGACAGTAGGTTGTCGTAAGACAAGGCTGCATGAAATGTGAACTGGAGCTTTCTTGGATCCACAAAAAAATGTGTTTTTGGGGAATGCGGGCATCGATCCCACTACCTATAGCATGCAAAGCAAACACAATACGAATTGATCAAATTCCCCAGCTGTTTGGAATTGCCACAAGGAGCAACCAAGAGTGTCCAGTCTTGTCAGGCTATGCTGTTGGTGGACTTGTTAGTTTGCGCTCCAGCACTTGCAGAGGCTCGGTGCATCTCAACAATTGTGCTCTGTAGCCAGCGGCCGGTTAGCTCAGTTGGTTGCTCTCTGAAAGTGTCTTTCTTTTTCATCTGACATTGTGACATCAGTGTTACATGAGTTGCTTGTCTTGTAATGTCTTTCAGTTTTTTCATCTGACATTGTGACATCAGTGTTACACTGAGAGTTTTTTGGATCCATCAAACAATGTTTTCATTGCTAATTTTTCAGCCGTTTGAATTTTACATGACAGTGTTTCTTTTAAGACAAGGCTGCATGAAGTCTGAACTGGAGTTTTCTTGGATCCATCAAACAATGTGCTTTTTGGAGAATGCAGGCATCGATCCCACTACCTCACGCATGCAAAGCATTTGAGCTCAAATTCCCCAGCCGTTTGGAATTTCGCATGATTTGCAACCAAGAGTGTCCAGTCTTGTCAGGCTATGCTGTTGGTGGACTCCAGCGCTCCTTGCAGGCTATGCTGTTGGTGGACTTGTTAGTTTGCGCTCCAGCACTTGCAGAGGCTCGGTGCATCTCAACAATTGTGCTCTGTAGCCAAGTGTCAGTGATACGCTGCTCTCTGAAAGTAAGTCATGTCTTCTTTTTCATCTGACATTGTGACATCAGTGTTACATGAGAGTTGCTTGTCATTGTTACATGACAGTTTCTTGTCATTGTTTACATGACAGTAGGTTGTCGTAAGACAAGGCTGCATGAAGTCTGAACTGGAGTTTTCTTGGATCCATCATTGTTGCTGTTTGACAATGACAAAGTTTCTTGTCATTGTTTACATGACAGTAGGTTGTTTGTAAGACAAGGCTGCATGAAGTCTGAACTGGAGTTTTCTTGGATCCATCAAACAATGTGCTTTTGGAGAATGCAGGCATCGATCCCACTACCTCATGCATGCAACAGCATTTGAGCTAATTCCCCAGCCTTGTTTGGAATTTCCTGCATGAAGCAACCAAGAGTGTCCAGTCTTGTCAGGCTATGCTGTTGGTGGACTTGTTAGTTTACGCGCCAGCACTTGCAGAGGCTCGGTGCATCTCAACAATTGCAGCCAATAGCTAGTGGCTGGTTAGCTCAGTTGGTTAGAGTGTGGTGCTAATAACGCCAAGGTCATGGGTTCGATCCCCGTACTGGCTATGATGTACATTTTCAGTTTCAAAATTGTGAGTCACATGCATGTGAATTGTCAAGGGTGCCACAGAATTCAACTTAGTGAATTGCCAAAATAGCTCAGTTGGGAGAGTGTTAGACTGAAGATCTAAAGGTCCCTGGTTTGATCCTGGATTTTCGCATTTGTATTTGTTCTTTCTTTATGATTCTGGCTTCAAGGAGACTATCCACAGCTTTGTTTGTGGGCCTCAATGCTGTGTGCTACGCTGCTCCTCTGAAAGTAAGTAATATCTTGCTTTTTCATCTGACATTTTGACATCAGTGTTACAGGAAAGTTGCTTGTCATTGTTACATGACAGTAGGTTGTCGTAAGACAAGGCTGCATGAAGTGTGAACTGGAGCTTTCTTGGATCCACAAAAAAATGTGTTTTTGGGGAATGCGGGCATCGATCCCACTACCTCAGCATGCAAGCAAAACAACCACCAATTGATCAAATTCCCCAGCTGTTTGGAATTGCCACAAGGAGCAACCAAGAGTGTCCAGTCTTGTCAGGCTATGCTGTTGGTGGACTTGTTAGTTTGCGCTCCAGCACTTGCAGAGGGCATCTCAGCTCAAGTTCTGAAAGTAAGCTAGTGGCTGGTTAGCTCAGTTCATGTTGCATCTCATTGTGTGCCCAACATGCATGTGAATTTGTCCAGGTGCTCAGTTGGTCAGTTTCAGCTCAAAAAAGTCCCATCATTGTTTGTTTGCAATTTAAAGTGTTTGTCATATGTTCAGTTGAGCGTTAGACTGAAGATCTAAAGGTCCCTGGTTTGATCCCGGGTTTCTGCATTTGTAAGTTTGTTCTTTCTTTATGTTTTTTTCATCTGACATCTTTGTTTGTGCCTCATTGTGTTCACGCTGCTCCTCTGAAACATGTCTTGCTTTTTCATCTGACATTTTGACATCAGTGTTACAGGAAAGTTGCTTGTCATTGTTACATGACAGTAGGTTGTCGTAAGACAAGGCTGCATGAAGTCTGAACTGGAGTTTTCTTGGATCCATCAAAAAATGTTTTTTTGGAGAATGCAGGCATCGATCCCACTACCTGCACGCATGCAAACAAGCACCAATTGATCAAATTCCCCAGATGTTTGGATTTGCCACAAGAAGCAACCAAGAGTGTCCAGTCTTGTCAGGCTATGCCAGTCTTGTCAGGCTATGCTGTTGGTGGACTTGTTAGTTTATGCGCCAGCACTTGCAGAGGCTCGGTGCATCTCAACAATTGTGCCAATAGCTAGTGGCTGGTTAGCTCAGTTGGTTAGAGTGTGGTGCTAATAAATGCCAAGGTCATGGGTTCGATCCCCGTACTGGCTATGATGTACATTTTCAGTGTCAAAATTGTGAGTCACATGCATGTGAATTGTCAAGGGTGCCCACATAATTAAACCCCCAGTGAATTCCGAAATAGCTCAGTTGGGAGAGATCCTCTTGTCTGAAGATCTAAAGGTCTGGTTTCAAATTAACATTTAATCCGGGTTTGGCATTTAAATTTCCCCAACTTCTTTCTTTATGCTTTTATAATTCAAGGAAACTATCCACAGCTTTGTTTGTGGGCCTCAATGGTGTGTGCTCGCTGCTCCTCTGAAATTTAGTAATTCTTGCTTTTTCATCTGACATTTTGACATCAGTGTTACATGAAAGTTGCTTGTCATTGTTACATGAATCGTAAGACAAGGCTGCATGAAGTGTCAAGTTGTCATAAGACAAGGCTGCATGAAGTGTGAACTGGAGCTTTCTTGGATCCAAAAAAAAATGTGTTTTTGGGGGGAATGCGGGCATCGATCCCACTACCTTAGCATGCTAAGCAAACACAATACCAATTGATCAAATTCCCCAGCTGTTTGGAATTAAAACAAGGAGCAACCAAGAGTGTCCAGTCTTGTCAGGCTATGCTGTTGGTGGACTTGTTAGTTTGCAGCTCCAGCACTTGCAGAGGCTCGGTGCATCTCAACAATTGTGCCTCTAGCCAGCCTGGTTAGCTCAGTGTGTGATGCTAATAACTCATCAAAAATCCCCGTACTCATGTACATAGTGTCAAAATTGAAAACAATTCAAATTGTCAAGGGTGCCACAATCCGAAATAGCTCAGTTTGTTAACTGAAATCTAAAGGTCAGTTCAAATTTGTTCTTTCTTCATGCATTTGCTTTCCAAAGGAAACTAACAGCCTCAATTTGTGCTACGCTGCAATTGAAAGAAACATCAAGTTTCTTTTTCATCTGACATTTTGACATTTGTTACAGGAAAGTTGCTTTCATTGTTACAAGACAGTTTGTGTAAGACAAGGCTGAATGAAGTTTGAAATCAGTTTTCTTGAAAATCAAACAATGTGTTTTTGGAAAAATGCAGGCATCGATCCCACTACCTCAATGAGCATGCTAAGCAAAAATTAGCAAATGTCACCAATTTTGAATTCCCAATGTTTGCAAATTTGTGCAAAGCAAAATAGCTCCAGTCTTGTTCAGGCATGCTTTGGCTAAGAAAAAAATGAAAATGCAGTCAACACAAGCCAAACTTTTTTCAAATTATCTCAATAATATGACAGAAACATGGTGGCGTTGTTTAGAATCATTCCTCAAGGTGTTTTTCAGAATTCTATTCGATGAAAAGGGAAAACATGAGCTGGCAGCTGGTTTCTCATCCGAGGCACGTGTCAAAAAGTACTGCAGCTGATGAGATTACGTCAAGGGTGCCACGGAGGACACCAAGCGACCACCTGGTAAATGTAGTCTCTTATGGTCAATCTTCCAATGATATGCCTACAAATCGTCATGCAATGCAAATTGCAGACACCTTGGGAAAACGTGGAAAAGGTAAGCTACTCTTAGCTCCTCCACAGCCATAAAATAAATCATTGCCAGGCTTTTCAGTATCAGGTACATAAATATTTATAATTCTAAAAACGGCACTTCCTGATTATATTTTTATCTGGGTTTTTCTAAAATCATCAGTTTGTGGCACTCACAACGTTTTGCAGTTTTGGAAACGTCAGAGTGTTTTCTTTCCAAAGTTGTCAATTATATGCATAGTCGAGCATCTTTTCGTGACAAAATATCTTGTTTAAAACGGGAACGTTTTTCATCCAAAAATTAAAATAGCGCCCCCTATATCCAAGAAGTTAAACCAATATCAGAATTTTTCCATTGTTCTTAAACCATTCGCATTGATTGACGTAAATTTAACCATTCCAATAAATAATAAAAATAAATATTTTCTCATTATCCTCTACCTGTTGTCATGTTTCTTCCTTTTCCATCCTTTTTCACCTCCACCGATGCTTTCCTCTTCCTGTAGCCTCCCCTTGTTCTATCAATCTTTTCCATGTCTTCTGAATCTGAAATGGACTCTAAATCCATCTCATCCAACCAACTCAAAATCTTCTTTCATGTGCCTGTTGTGCTTCCTGTATCCATCCATTTCTCCTGTATCGTTGTCAGCGTCCCACTCCCCTCCACTTCACCCCCTTCCGAGGCACCCACATAGCCCGAGGCCCCCCAAAAATCTGTGAGTCCCCAGTGCCTCCACCCAGCCCACTCCCCCCCTCCTCCTGAAAACTCCCTCTTCTTATTTCTGAATCCATACTGCTCCCTATTTCACTCGTCTTCTGTTCCATCTTCTCCCCTCTTCTTTTCTCCGTCTCTCCACCCTCCACCACGTCCTCTCCTCCATCTTCGTCTCCTTCTTGTGGTGATACAACTGCTTCCTCGAAAAGTTCCTGACTCCCCTCTTCAGCCAAAACCTCTCCACAGTTGCACTCCTCTAGTCTCTTTCGGCATCCACCACAAAAAGACCTTTCCTTCCCTCCAACACATTCCCTCGCATAATGACCCTGTTTACCACACTTGAAACATTTAAACTCAGGGCAGTCTTTGACTATGTGCCCAGGCTGGATACACAGTCGACAAACCCTGATCTGCTTATCATGTATTACTGTAAAATACTCTCCTCCCTCCAGTGTCTCAAATTTTGTCGAATATGGCAATGATTATACTGTTTCAGTGAATTTTACCTTACAAAATCTTGTCCCGTCCACTATCTCCGTACCTGGCCAAACTCTCCTCCTTATTTCTGAGACAGCAGTTACACCCCAGCTACTCAGCTTATCCAGTATAACTTTGTCTTCGATGTATACGGGAAGATTCATGAAAGATACAACTAGCTCGTTTGCAATCATATCTCTCGCCATGATCCTTCATCATTAAACCATCCATTAAACGATCCCTTCCTTTTCCATTTCGCATTGTAATTTCGTACTTTCTTTCTCCTTTCATTCTACATCCCACCACCTCCCCACACACCTCTTTAATCAAACGTAGTATCTCCATCTTTGTAACTTTATCTTCTCCCATCAACTCCACTGCCACCGTAAATTCTTTGCCATTTTTCAGTCCTCCTTCACCTCCATGTTTCTTCCGTTGAGCATTTTCTTTGTCATTGTCCATTCCGTTAGTCATTGCCATGTTGTCCGTCATAGTAAACAAAAATGAGACCCAAAAACTCTCCCCCAAGCAGCAAAACTGCAAAGGGGGAAAAAAAAAACTTCAACTTGTTCAAAGGCAAAAAAAATCTAAATTATACTTCAAAAAACGTTGAAAATAACAAAAAAGGTCTCAAGCAAACACTCTCAAGCAAACAAACACTCACTCACGACTTAATCACCAACACCTGTCTCACTTTCCAAAGAGGAAGTGCTCACTCAGGCCGGTATCTCTTGGTGCACTACATAAAGTCAAAGTGAATCTGATTAACAGATGTTGCATTTTCCCCATTTAGATAAGCATCTTTGCGTCACTCAAAAAGTGGAAGAAATTGCATATACTGTAGCCATCACTTTGTAGCACAGATCGTTGGATGAAATACAAACAAAGCTTGCTTACTTATTACAAAGCGAGGTCACATTATTCAGCCTTGTGGGAAAAACGGACAAAGAGTTTTAATTCGACAAGTCAGTGATGCTGATGAAATGATGCAAGACCACCCCCTTGTTGACAAAAAGTTTACAGCACCGGGTATTCCAAGGCGGTCTCCCATCCAAGTACTAACCAGGCACGACCCTGCTTATCTGCCGAGATCTGATCAACAATTTGATGAGATCAGGTGTACTCAGTCCAGTAGTTAATATGAGTAGTGAATAACTATCGTATTTTTAACACTCTGCAAAAACAGCTAGTTGATGAAAGGCTGAAAGAGAATTGCAAGAATCAGACAATTTCACATGCGGGCCACAAACAGGCAAATAACAAAAGGCATCTCGGAACGCACAACTCGTCAGTCATTGTCAGTGGATTGTATTGGCGGGAAGAACAAAATATCGTCTGCATGGTAATCGAAGTCGCGCATCTAATGTCAAGCCACAGGTCACAGGTGAGCTGCCTTGTTAAACCCTAAAAATAAATAGAAACACGATTGTGTTAAAAATACCCATTAAGCCATTTGTTAAGATTTCCCCCATGTGAACCTGTTATCACTCTTACCCTGATGGTTGCTGATATTTCCAGACACTTTTTCGGTCTTACCTGAGGAATTGTATCATTTATATCAGAATGGCCATATTCTGAGGCCAGTTTATTGCTCATTAAATGACAATTTACTACTATTTTCCCATTGAAGGCCAAATTGAGGTTAAATCAATGACTGGAGTTTTTAATTGATAAAACCAAATGACTATTGAAAGTGCAGGACGGTATCGTACATAAATGTACTGGTCTCTGTGGTGATTTTAGTAGGCAGTGCCTATTTCTACTTTTACCCCATACTCCTTAACCCGATACCCAGTTACTGTGCTGAAGTCAGGATTGCCGAGCGGTCTCAGGTTGCAGTCTCCCATGGAGGTGTGGGTTCAAAGTGGGCCATTCCCACTTCTGACAGTTGTTTATCTCTCTCATGGATGCTGCTTTGCATTAAGTTCAAATAACCACATCTGTATCAATTTATAAGTAATTTCAAGTGCCTCTCAGCTGAGCATGCTGCTTAAGCATAATAGGATGATGAAATAACTTCACACAGTGAAATAAAATTATATAATAAACACTCTCAAATGCAAACCTTCTGGAGCTGAGCAAAGATCAAGGAAAATAAGAAAACTGCTGTACTTAAAAACAAATGAATGGAGGAACATTTCATGTTATTGCATTATAATGAAAGTTACTGCATTATCTGCATTATCTTTCAGCTGTTAAATTATCACTTTCTGTAGGCTGCCTGCCTGTTGGCCCAATCACTCCTAACAAGCCTGTTTACTCTGCCTTTTGCAAATGTTGTACTGTGTTATTGACTTGGTTTACTCCATGTGTAACTCTGTGGTTAAGGCAGTTGAAAATGGACTGAAATACCTGGTTAAATTAGTGAAATAAATCTTCCTGCTATGCCTAGGCCCATTTGAAACAAGCCTGTTTTCTGTCACAGTTGTCGTGGCTGAGTGGTTAAGGCGATGGACTAGAAATCCATTGGGATCTTCCTGCGCAGTTTTGAAACCTGCCATCAATGAAAATGTATTTTTCTTGATCCCTCCGGAGGTGGAAGTTTAGTCTTGTTTCTTATACCAATCCATCTCAGATCTCCACAAGTACATAGGGATTAGTTGTCCATTTGGGATAGGACTGCAGGCCATCTATCCCACCTCACACCTTTACACACCTGGTTATCCATCCTTCTAGCTCTATAGGCCACAGTAGCATAGGTTACAGGTTTGTTGTCAAGCCACAGATTTCAGGTGAGATCCCATGATACACTCAACAATACAACAACACGATTCTCATGAATAACCATTAAGCCATTTGTTAAGATTTCCCCCATTTTGACATGTGGACCTGTTGTCACTCTTACCCTGACGGATAGCTCCAGACACTTTTTGGTCCTATCTGAGGCATTTTTAAATTCATGTCAAAATGGCCATATTCTGAAGACACTCTTAAAGTCTGCAGGGTAATCGAACTGGCCACATCTAAAGTCAAGCCACAGGTCATAGGTGAGAAACCTTGTTAAACCCTAAAAAAAAGAAAAAAACATGATTGCATTGAAAATAACCATTAAGTCATTCAGGTCGCAGACTCCCCTATAGGCATGGTTTGAAACCCACTCCTGACAACTTTTTTACTCCAAAGGCAGGAGTGTGTGAAATAACTTCACAAGTGATGAAATAAAAATGTATAATAAACACTCTCAAATGCAAACCTTCTGGAGCTGAGCAAAGATCAAGGGAAATAAGGAAACAGCTGTACTTAATAACAAATGAATGAACATTTCCTGTTATTGCATTATAATGAAATACTACATTATCTTTCAGTTTTTAAATTATAATTTGCTGTAAACTATGCCTACCGGCCCATTCACTCCTAACAAGCCTGTTTTCCTCTGTCACATTTGTCGTGGCCGAGTGGTTAAGGCGATGGACTAGAAATCCATTGGACGTTGTTGTTCAACTTTAATAATCTTAGACTGCAAGGCCTGAGAAATTTTGCGTCTGATTCTGCATAATTTCAAGATTGAGGGATAGAGTATTTTCGTACTTCGTAAAATATCACTAGCGTTCCTCATCCGGACAGGTTCCCAACTTTGATTTCTGTTGTTTCTACGCAACGTCTGTTTGAGATCCTTTAACAAGCTCAGACAGTCAGATCTTGGGTCACTGGTCGGAACGCCAACTATTACTTGAACTAGGCCGTGCCGAGTTCAACGAGATATCCCGCTTGACCGTTGCTCGCTCGGTCTAAGCGCAGCGACCATTAGAATAGTAGGCCCAAACTGCCCCACAATGTCATTTGCTTTTGGGTGACAGTGAGAGAACCGTTAGGGTGAGAAGCACAATTCGACCTCAGGTACGTTCCTAAGGTCCTCCCGATCCGTGCAAGCCTAACCTTGACTGTGTGGCATTAACCCTTAACAGTTAAAAGTAGGTGTTTACATCAAACAGTTTGCATTGACTTCTCTCCCCATAGGAATACATTGCCTGCACCCCTAAATTCAACCTGAAGCCTATATGGGTTATGAATGCCATATGAATCTGTCTTCGGTAACAGTCCATCAGGCCACTATGAGGTCTACCTGTGTTGATTCTAAGCTTCCTAGACCAACCGGAAGTGGTTAAAATCACCCTAAAAATGTATATCCATTCCCTGCCTGCAGTTTGATAGACATAGTGCATTCAACCCTGTGTAAATCAGCCAATTCTTAACGTAAAGACTTAAAACTCAGGATTCTGTAAAAGCATACACCAATGAGGATATGTGTTGACTTATAGTTTCCTGTGCCAACCGGAAGTGCCATAATTGGTGTCTCAGGGGCTGTTTCGAGGGGTTAAAAAGTCTGATCTTTCCAAAACTTCATATGTGTGATTAGGCAACCCCCATGAACTGTAAATCAGTCATTTTTCCCATAAAATTTCAAAGGAAAAATAAATCACACACACACACAGCTTGGAAGGAGGGACACATTGGGGTGCGTAGAGACATACACTGCCTGCATTAGTTAACCTTGTTGGAACTTTTAAAGAACCGTCAGACCTAGAGTTCCGAAACTTTAGAAACCTGTTCTAGACCCTAGGTCGATAGTGCGTGGTGAGTTACGTGGCTCTAGAAGGTTCTCGGACCGAGAAACAGCCTCGTACATTTGCAATGACTTCAATTCATTTTTGCATCACGAAAATGACGACATTTAGAAATGTCCCAGAGTCGCAAGACTAGGTGCATTATGACCGCCTTGGCCCATATAGACGGACCCCAACGTTTCTGTCCGATAGCTCATTCAAGGACCCCGTAGCAAGTCATGGAAAAAAGTGGATTTTCAGCACCAATTAGGGTCTTGCTCGGACACCAAATTACCTATCGAGCCGAAACTTGGGATTCGGGGTCACCTCAGCTAGGCCTACACATAACATCAGAAATGGACCCGCAGCTAGAACGTAACTATGTGTTTTATGGTTTTTGTATGGTTTGAACCGAAGGCGTTGTGAATTTTGGGCCAGCTCTGAAGTATGTGATAGATGGCTACTAAACGAGTTGGAAAAAGTGGGTTTGGTGTCAGTTTGTATCAGTTTGGTGTCAGAATGATCTCTAATTGACTGATGGACGGTGACTTGCTGGTGACTCTTGTCCATTTGCAATATGTTTAAACAGTGAGGTACCATCACCAAAGTGACATTCTGAAATCAACCCTAACGAGCGATTGAGATGAACCAGAATCACTGCCCAGCCATCCCGAGTTCATCGGGCCAGTCAATTTTGACAAATTTGTGATGGTAAATGCCCATTGAACCATATTGCAAATGCACAGTGACTTTGCAAAAGTGAGCAAATGAAATAATGAAATCCAAAATGAAGACCCATGGCCCGGCCATCCTGTGTTCATCAAGTCAATTTTGCAAATGATTTTTGAGCATGACAAATTCGTGACGGTGAATGCCCATTGAAACATATTGCAAATGCATATTGCAATAGTGAAAAAAAACCAAATGACATGATGAAATCAACACAACAGTGATGGAAGAGAACAACTATTGCCCGGTCATGTTCACAAGTAAAAGGAAAAATTTCTTATGGCAAACAACTTTGACTTTTGACTTTTGAAATCATAATAATGTAAAAAACCTATGATATTCATACAGTTCTTACACATGATTAATTGACATAAAATCTAAACAATTTCGAAAAACGGTCCAGAAAGCACTTTTTTACGAGGGTGATAAGTTTTTTTTTTAAAGTTCACATTTTCGACTTTTGACTTCCTATGAAATCATATTGCAAATGGACAAAACGTATGCCTTATGCACAAGTTAAAAAATAATAATAATAATAATGACAATAAAATACGACTAAAGTATGTTGATACAGTTCTTATACGTGTGTAATTGACACAAAATTCGAAAGAATTTCAAAAAACGGTCCAGAAAGCACTTTTTTAAGGGTGTGTGAAGTTTTTTATAAAATGTCGCTATTTTTGACTTTTGACTTCCTATGAAATAATATTCCAAATGGAGAAAACATATGCCTTATGCACAAGTTTAAAAAATTTTTAAAGATGATAATAAAATATGACTAAAGTATGTTGATACAGTTCTTATACATGTGTAATTGACACAAAAATCGAAAGAATTTCAAAAAACAGTCCAGAAAGCACTTTTTTAAGGGTGTGTGAAGTTTTTTATACATTTTTGCTATATTTGACTTTTGCATTCGTATGAAATCATATTGCAAATGGACAAAACATATGCCTTATGCGCAAGTAATAAATAAAAAAAATGATGATAATAAAATATGACTAAAGTATAACCTTGACCGTGTTGCATTAACCCTTAACAGTTAAAAGAAGGTGTTGATACAGTTCTTATACATGTGTAATTGACACAAAAATCTAAAGAATTTAAAAAACGGTCCAGAAAGCATTTTTTACGTGTGGTGAAACCCCTAAAGGGATTCAACCTGTTTTTTTTAAACCTGTCTTTTCAGGAAACATGAGGTCTTGTGGACAAGCTTCCTGGACCAACCGGAAGTGGTTTGATATCCTAACTGCCTGCAGTTTGAAATCATATTCTAAAATGGACTTAAAAAACTGTTGCATCAATTATGTTGACTTATAGCTTCCTTGCCAAAAAATAAGGGGCTGTTTAGGGGTTAAAAAAGTAATTTTCCAAAATAAAGGCTCTGATAAGGCAAATATATGCACTGTAAAAAAGTATTTTTCCCATAAAATTTCAAAGGAAAAATAAATCACACACCTCACTGCTTGGGGGAAAGGAGGGACACGGATGTGTAAGAGAATCAAAAGCCTGCATTAGTTAACATTGTTGGAACTTTAAAGAACCGTCAGACCTAGAGTTCTGAAACATTTAGAAACTGTTCTGACTTAGGTCCGAGAAAGTGAGTTACTTAAAAGATTCTAGAAGGTTGCTGGAACTTGGGCCTCTTACATTTGCAATGACTTCAAGTAATTTTTGCATCACGAAAAAAATTTAGAAATGTTGCAAGACTATACTTATTGACTTTAGCTAGGACCCCAACTTCTGTCTGATAGCTCATTCAAAATCTCCAGTCTGGAAAAAGTTGATTTTCAAAATTAGGGTCTTGCTCGACTTGGTGAAAATTAGAGGTCATCAGCTAGGCCTAACATAACTTCAGAAATGGAACACAAGTTGAAACTATGTGATTTTATGGTTTTTGTATGGTTTGAAAGTTGTAATTTTAACCATTATAAGCATTTAAATAGAGATAATGTTGGAAAAAGTTAGTGTCAGTTTTATCAGTTAAATTCAGAATGATTCTAATTAAACTGATGGTATGTTGGTGACTCTTGTCCATTTTGCAATATGTTTAAATTGTAATTACCATCAACAAAGTGACATTCTGAAATCAATAAACGATTAGATCAGAATTATTTTTCCCGGGCCAGCAAACATTCCTGCAAGGATTTTTATACATGACAAATTTGTGAGGTAAATGCCCATTGCATTTTTTTGCAAAAGTGGGAAAACATAAACAAATGGAAATAATGAAAAACACAAGGACATTTTTGACCCACTATCAATGCCATTTAATTGTGTTCATCAGGTAAGTCAATTTTGCAATTTTGATTTTTGAGCATACATAGCAAATGGGAACAAAACATATTGCAAATGGTCTTAACACTTTAAACTATGTCATCTGATGAAAAAATATCAAAACCAAATGGAAATGATAAACCAAACTGGTGAGGACTATGGAACTATCACTTGACTTCCTATGAAATCATATTGCAAATGGACAAAACATGTGCCTTATGCGCAAGTAATAAAAAAAAAAAAAAAAAATGATAATAAAATTGGACAAAAGTATATTCATACAGTTCTTGCACATGTGTAATTGACAAAAAAATCGAAAGAATTTCGAAAAACGGTCCAGAAAGCACTTTTTGGGGGGGTGATAAGTTTGTGAACAAAATTTCACTTTTTCAAAATTTTGCATTTGGATGTTGACTTGGGTTGCATTTGCAATATGAAAAACCCCGGTGGAGCGCATTCACCACCTGTTTGATTTTTGAAGTGTTACAACTGGCATTTGCCATATGGCATTTGCAATCAACTTTACACGAATCAACGCCACATCGGGTGGTATTGGACACCGTGTATATGGTTTGTCCAATGCCAATGTTTTGCCATTCTTTTTTGTCCATTTCAGGGGGGTAATTCCCTTACATTGAGTGGCTGCTGCCAACATACTGACTCAATCTCTAGCCACTTTAATAATTAAAAATAGGATGTAATAAATGCATCACTAGTCACTTTAAACAATACCACTTTATATAATGTTTACATACTCTACATTACTCATCTCATATGTATATACTGTACTCTATACCATCTACTGCATCTTGCCTATGCCGTTAGGCCATCGCTCATCCATATATTTATATGTACATATTCTTATTCATTTCTTTGCACTTGTGTGCGTATAAGGTAGTTGTTGTGAAATTGTTAGATAACTTGTTAGATATTACTGCAAGGTCAGAACTAGAAGCACAAGCATTTCGCTACACTCGCATTAACATCTGCTAACCATGTGTATGTGATTTGATTGAATGTTTTCCCCATAAAACCTACCACTGCTTTGATTTCTAATTTGATCAGTATTGGTTTATGCTGTTAAAATTTGTGTTTAAGCAATAAACAAATTTAAAAAAGAACATCTCTGGTTGTAAACTGACTGCAGTAGCTATGTTTTTGGTATCGCTCATGTCATACTGCGTGTCATTCCTCAACTGTCTGGATTTTACATTAATTTTGGATCTCCACCAAACTGACACACTAAATTAACTAACTGTTTTTGTACATATTCAAGTAGCGATTCATAACATACAAATACAATCAGTACATGGCTTTCCATTAATTTCTTAAACTCATTGGAAATGAAATTCAACTATGCTATAATCCCACTGAAACATGAATAAGCCTCATTCAGATGATTTTATATGGTCCTTTACCCACCAGCTCCGTGGGAAAATTGGATCCTGGCCAAAGGCACAAGTCATCGAGGATGAGTTTTTGACAATATTAATGTCAACTGCCATATGTTGATGTACATGTCCAACTGGTTTCCTCCTATTTTCAGACTACTGATGCCAGACTAGTGTTTTATCATGGGGCCACAGATACTCCCCTACTCTGTCAGTGGTTCCAGATCGACAACAGACAACTGTGTGCGCATAGCATACAGTATTGAGCAATAGAGAAGAAAATTGAACACTAGACCAAAAATATACACCATTTTATTTTAAAGTGTCTTGTGCCATCCCAAACAACGTACAATAAAATGAAATTGAAATTAAAGCTAAAGGGCATATGCAGTAGGGTTGATAAAGGTCAAGATAAGTTTGACTGGGACTAGTGGAAGCGTAGGATGTTTGGTAACATTTGGCATCCTAAACTTGTTTACATGTGACAAAGTAGGCTACAGGACCATATAGTGCTTCTACCCAAGTGGTGGCCCATCATGTCTTTAGGAGCTACAGTCTTTTTCATTTTTTCCAACCAGGCATTAACCAAGACATAGCTAGAATGTTATGGAGTGATATTAGTGCCAACATAAACTGAATTTCAGATTCAACATCATATCGCTCCATAAACTCTAGTGTGCCTGGTTTGGCCAAAGATTACTACACATTTTGGCCCTCCAGGAAAAATGCCAAACTCTCTTTGAAGTCTCTGACTTCCTCCCTATAGGCTCTCGTTGTTGGTGATCAGGCCCTACCACATTTGTGTCATTGGCAAACTTAATGATTGTGTTGGAGCAACAGGTAAACATGGAGTACAGGAAGGGACTAAGCAGGCACCCCTGAGGGGTCCCCGTGTTGAGGGTCAGCTTGGCAGATTTTTTTATTTGACCTTTATTTAACCAGGTAGCTAGTTGAGGACAAGTTCTCATTTACAACTGCGACCTGGCCAAGGTAAAGCATAGCAGTGTGAACAGACAACAACACAGAGTTACACATGGAGTAAACAATAAACAAGTCAATAACACAGTAGAAAAAAAGAAAAAAGAGTTCATAATTACAATTTTGCAGATTAACACTGGAGTGATAAATGATCAGATGGTCATGTGCAGGTAGAGATACTGGTGTGCAAAAGAGCAGAAAAGTAAATAAATAAAAACCGTATGGGGATGAGGTAGGTAAATTGGGTTGGCTATTTACCGATGGACTATGTACAGCTGCAGCGATCGGTTAGCTGCTCAGATAGCAGATGTTTAAAGTTGGAGAGGGAGATAAAAGTCTCCAACTTCAGCAAGTTTTGCAATTCATTCCAGTCACAGGCAGCAGAGAACTGGAAGGAAAGGCGGCCAAATGAGGTGTTGGCTTTAGGGATGATCAGTGAGATACACCTGCTGGAGCGCATGCTACGGGTGGGTGTTGCCATCGTGACCAGTGAACTGAGATAAGGCGGAGCTTTACCTAGCATGGACTTGTAGATGACCTGGAGCCAGTGGGTCTGGCGACGAATATGTAGCGAGGGCCAG
This sequence comes from Oncorhynchus tshawytscha, assembly GCF_018296145.1. Taxonomy (NCBI): domain Eukaryota; kingdom Metazoa; phylum Chordata; class Actinopteri; order Salmoniformes; family Salmonidae; genus Oncorhynchus; species Oncorhynchus tshawytscha. The sequence goes on from NW_024608953.1 coordinate 68,066, forward strand.
CCGACTAGAGCATACAGGTCGCAGTGGTGGGTGGTATAAGGTGCTTTAGTAACAAAACGGATGGCACTGTGATAAACTGCATCCAGTTTGCTGAGTAGAGTATTGGAAGCTATTTTGTAGATGACATCGCCGAAGACGAGGATCGGTAGGATAGTCAGTTTTACTAGGGTAAGTTTGGCGGCGTGAGTGAAGGAGGCTTTGTTGTGGAATAGAAAGCCGACTCTAGATTAGACTCTCTGAATGTATATGCAGTGGTAAGTGTCAGTGCCATGAGTTACACTGAGTGTATAAAACATTAAGAACACCTGCTCTTTCCATGACTTATGCTGACCAGGTGAATCCAGGTTAAAGCTATAATCCCTTATGGATGTCACTAGTTAAATCCACTTAAATCAGTGTAGATAAAGAGGAGGGGAAAGGTTTAAAAAATATTGTAAAGCTTGAGACAATTGAGACATGGATTGTGTGTGTGTGCCATTCAGAGGGTGAACGGGCAAGAGAAAATATTTACGTGCCTTTCAACGGGGCATGTTAGTAGGTGCCAGGGGTACCAGTTTGTGTCAAGAACTGTAACTCTGCTGGGTTTTATACGCTCAATAGATTTCCGTGTGTATCAAGAATGATCCACCACTCAAAAGACATACAGCCAACTTGACACAACTGTGGGAAGCATTGGAGTCAACATGGGCCAGCATCCCTGTGAATGTTTTGTACACTCAGTACATTAATAGTATTGGTACGTGTTCTTGCCGTAACCTGTAAAGCTGGAGCAGCCTGCGAGGCAGGGGGAGGTGTAGGTGATGCCGTTGTCTGAACACTCAGGGTCCCACTCCCCAGCCAAGCAGGAGCAGTCTCTGTTACACTCTGACAGCAGGCTGCCATCGTACACCAGGGGACCTGGGGGACAGAGAAAATGGCTGGTAATAATGATGTTTAAATAATTGTTGCTGAACTATCATTGACACAGGCACAGTGACAAAACAGCCATGAATCCTGGCTCAGTAACAACCATACTGTATATTCCCACAAGAGGGAGCCCCGGCACAAGACCATGTGTGTTTTGGTCAAACTCTCCCTCATATTCCACTGATCAAAACTTTTGTTTTTATCAACCCACCAACCAACTAATCAGATATCATATTTACCCGTTGTAGCACACGGTCAGACCAGCCACCTGAACGTTGTCACACTTAGTGCCAGAGTGCAGAGGGAGGAGGAGGTAGGCCATGAAGGAGGTGACGAAAGACAGCTGGGCTCCAGACACAACGCCAAGCTTATACCTCTTCATCAGTAGACCTCCCAGGAATATCCCTACCGCACCCACAGGCAGGTTCAACTCACCTGGAAAAGTTATACTCACACGTCTTTAGTGCTTACCAGTGTGCTGGAGTTTCATTTCCACTCATGTTCAACAAACCTACAGGGGATGGGAGAGAACAAAAAAAGTGTATTTAATGCCGTTCAACATCAGTACTGACAGGATGGAACATTTCAGCTGGAGCATGTCCAGGTTTCTATGGCTTTGTTGAGACAGGCAGCCCAATTCAGTCAATTGTTTTGAGTAATTGCTCTATTGACCAATCAGATATGCTCTGAAAAAGAGCTGATGCGAAAATATCTAATGTGAAAATTTCCCATCATTATTCAACAGGCTAATGGTTCTCCAGTTGTCTATATAAAGAGTATCCTTATTAAGTTTGGGAATCAAAGTAATTACACCTTGCTTTAAGGAAGCCATTAACTCCCCATTTCCTATTGATTGGTGAAACATAGCAAGAATGAAAGGAATCAATTTATCATTGAATGCTTTATAAAACTCGCTTATTAAACATACACTTCCAGGGGACCTATTGTCCTTAAGGCTTTTAATACAGTCTTTTATCTCAATTTCAGATAACTCATCATCACAAAAATCCCTGAAATCATTATCCATCTTTTTAGCAATGTTTACAACACGTCATGCTCTATCAACTGAGCTACGAAGGAGCACGTCCACGTCACTAGAATGATGACAAGCCATTTCAACTGATTCTAAAGGGAATCATAGAATTCCAAACTCATTTCTATGGCAGCACAGTTTTCAATTTTGTAAACAATCATTTTTGAACGTGTGTTGCCAACAGACATCTAACCGACGTTCTATGGAACGTTTTCTGTGCGAAAACATCAACTTCAGTTTGCTGCTTGACAACAAACTTGTTTGATTTTTGAGACCTGAGAACAATCGACTGGAAAATGCCTGGGTGCTTTTCAAGACTGGCAGAGAGAGTGTGTGGACGTCGGCGGCCTACTGCATCGACAGGTTGTTCAAATTCATTTGTGGCTTGTTTTTCTTGTCTTTTTCTATTTTGCAGGGTTCGTGATCGTCGACAGGTGGACAGCGATTTCGAAGAGGGTATGTGGAGTTTAAAACTCTTCTTTTACTACATTTAACAATGTCATTATAATTTGCGAAATTTTGTGTTTTCTATCATTCAGACTTGGCAAAAATGCTTGTGCTAGAGATGTTGTAGCTAGCTAGCTTGCTAGTTAACATTAACTTTAGTAACTGTTGCTAAGCGATCGACTTTTGCTACCTAGCTAGCTAGTATTAGCAATCTTGCTATGTTTTATGTCCTAACAATAGTTTATTTTATATTCCAATGTTCCTCATTTTAGAAACAACTGTCCTGGATGAGGTCCAGTTGGATGTGCCATTGGATGATGTGCCAGATGTTCCACAGCTGCCAGTCCTCCTTGATGACCAGAATGCTGCTATCATCCTTGAGGATGTGCCAGATGTGCAGACTATCCTTGAGGTACTTTGACATGAAACAAATCTCTTGTCTGCTTTCTGCTTTAGGAGGCCACTGGCAGAGGCCACTCTTTTCTTTGTCATAGGACGAGGCCAAGTTCATCCGTACCTATAACGACTTTGTGGACTACCTGAGTGACCCCTCCAAGCGGAATGACATTGAGAGGGAGCTGGCTGAGGCAAAGGTGAGTTCATTAACTCTTTCAAGTGTCACTGAGTTCTTCCACATGCATGTCTTTATACATCACAGTAGCTGATCTATATGAAATCATTCCTATTTTCTCCAAATGTGTTTTCTTGTCCTAGATCCATCATGTGAACATGATAGATGTCCTCTTTGAGCTGGTGCTGTTTGGGATGATGACAGCTCAGAAGTCCCTGATGGTGGTAAGTAGCATCTCACTGGTACATGTTTTGATATCTCTCTATTAGCAGTTTCACTTAAATTCCTCATCTCTTCTATTCTCTCCTCTTTTCTCCTCCTTTGTTTCCTTTAGCACCCTGGTGGGTTCGTGGTGCGTCTGAACGCTCTCCTGTACTCCTTCCTGCCCACTGCTGCCAACATGGAGCCAGAGGCTGACAGATACCTGCTGCTGCTCAATGTAAGAGTCAAGAGGTTACTTCCTGTTTACTTCCATATTCTTAGTGTACTTCCTTTTGACTTCCTTATTCATGGTTAACCAGGTTCCAATGCCATTTTAAGGGGAGTATTTCTAATTGTCTCTCTCCTCTTGATAAGCTAGTAACTCAGAACCATTTTCTATGTGTTGTGTGGTGTTCTCTTCAGGGCGGGCTGATGGCTCTGCTAGATGACATGTTTGGCCAGCAGCTGGCCTGGTACTTTAACCCAGAGTCTCTGGTCACTGAGCTCTCCAGCCTCCTGGAGTACCACTTGGAGAGCCTCATGGCCAGCATGTAGTCCTACTGCAGGGAGCATACTCCTTTCTCCTTCTCTCTCTCTTTTGAAGGAATTGAGGACTTGAAGTGCTTTGTTGAACCATGATTAGTTAACACCCATGAATTGAATGTATTCTCTTGTTTTCTCTCCCCACAGGATTCTTGTGACACTTTGCCACCCAACAGGGATCTAGACACCAATGCCCTACATTACTTTGCACTGAATTTGACATTTTAAAATAAAATAAGTTGTAGTTCAAAAACATTTTTGTTTCTGTCTTTTCATCTATTTGATTTATGACCATTTCCTCTTCCTAGAGTTATAATGCTAATATTAGATTACATGAACAATGATGCTTTATTATCTGCAAATGGAAAAAAAACTGTTTAGTTGATTTACAGATACTACAGGCCCACACTTTATATGGTTTTTGTACTGTGGTTTGTGATACTGTACTATTTAAAAACATGTAGGACTACATACACTGAGTGCACAAAACATTAGGAACATCTTCTTCATATTGAGTTGCACACTCTTTTCCCCTCAGAACAGCCTCATTTCGTCTCAGCATGGTACAAGCTGCCCTAAGCGTTCCACAAGGATGCTGGCCCATGTTGTGTCAAGTTGGCTGGATGTCCTTTGGGTGGTGGACCATTCTTGATTCACATGGGAAACAGTTGAGCATGAAAAAAACAGCAGTGTTGCAGTTCTTGACACACTTAACCCGGTGCACCTGGCACCTACTACCATACACCGTTCAAAGACAGTTAAATCTTTTCTCTTGCCGAATCACCCTCTGAATGACACACACAACCCATGTCTCAATTCTCTCAAGGTTTTAAAATATTTCTTTCTCCCCTTCATCTACTCTGACTGAAGTGGATTCAACAAGTGACATCAATAAGGGGTCATAGCTTTCACTTGGTCAGTCTATGTCATGGAAAGAGCAGGTGTCCTCGATGTTTTGTATTATCAGTGTGTGTAGTAACCTGGTACAGTATAAAGTATACCACTAGAGGGGATAATTGCTTCAGTCTTGAATGTTACTTCTCGATATCCCTACTCTACATTAACAGTCTGCCATCATAGACTCCGGTAACTTCGGTATCTTAGTTTTTATATTTGCCATTAATGTCTGAACCATTTACCATCTTTCCCACTGAAACCAGTAATGTTAGCGTTCATTTGAGAGAGGGTGTAGTAGTGCATACTGACCACTAGTTGGATCATAGTGTGGGTGGTGGAGTTCATGCAGGAACACAGAGGGTAGAGGCATTCTCCATCACAGTAGAAGGCAGAGTAACCCGTAGGAGCCAATACCCAGTCCTAATGGAGAGAAATACCATAGAAATCGAATGACAAGATTAGAAGAATGACTAGAATAGACTCTTTCTATGAGAAATACATGATAAAGAATAGAAAGAACATACTCTACAATGCACATCCTACACAAATGCCTTGCTTCCCTAAAAATACTGTGTGTTACAGCAAATAAGGTGGTACAATGTTAGCTCATGATTATCTATTCAGTACAATGTGTAGTTAAGAGAGATAGAATCTCACCTTCCAGCCTTGTTCACTGAATCTCACATGTAATTCATTTCTCTTACAAGCCTGACGCCCACTGTTGACATGTGATCTGAAAGGGACCAAAAAATATGTTATGAACCAGGAAAGACTAATGTCCACTTTGGATGCATTGGATTTCAAATGAAATGTAAACGCAACTTCAGTAATTTTGTAATTGGGATGATTTATCCCTTTAAACTGTGTATAAAACAAGTTTAACTACAAGACAAAAAACCAGTGTTGTCCCCTGACCTTGTATGTATACTGGGCAAGGGCAGGTCGTATTTGGGCTTCTTCTTATGGGGGTTGGGTTTCAGGATGCCTGGGGGGCGACGGAGCCTGGCTGGCCCTGAAGAAGTTGGTTAGATGAGTACTTGAAGGCTTATATCTATATTTTGGAATGTTGGATGATGATTTCGGGAGAAATCATGGAAAAGGGACCAGACCACTTTTTTTGTTAGTTAACCTAAACGAATCACCACCCTCTATAGAATAACAACAGTGACAACAGTTGACTGCTATTTAAGTAATAATTTGACTGTCAAATCCATGTATTGGTATGTGGCCATTGACTTTTATGGAGAGACCGCCCCAAATTTTCTGTGCCATTTCCTGGCCATTTCATTAACTCCGTGTTCTAAGCTCTGCGCATCCCAGCGCTTGGATAAATCAATGGTACAAACCTTAAGATATTGATCTTGAAAGAGTTGCATAACGGGCTGCAGGGAGGTCAGGCGCAGGATAGCAGAACTGGGTATTAACCGGAGCAGTTTAATGAGGAAAAATCCAAAGGCACCCAGAACAACAGAATATGGGTTGAAATAACCCGTCGCAAACCAGTCTGAAGTGCACATACACTTTACAACAAACAATTCCACACACAGACATGGGGGGAACAGAGGGCTATATACACGTCAAGTAATGAGGGAATGTAAACCAGGTGTGTGGGAAAACAAGACAAAACAAATGGAAAATGAAAGGTGGATCGGCAATGGCTAGAAGACCGGTGACGTCGACCGCCGAACGCAGCCCGAACAAGGAGAGGAACCGACTTCAGTGGAAGTCGTGACAGATCTGTTTAAAACAATCAATCTTGTCATCGTGATCTGAGGTTAACATTTTGTGTAATTCTACTAAGTTTTATAGGGTGAAAATGCAAGCTTGTGTAAGGTAGTAACTCAAACTGTCCGCATTTGGGAAATTTGCGCAATATAAATCAAATCAAATTTTATTTGTCACATATACATGGTTAGTAGATGTTAATGCGAGTGTAGCGAAATGCTTGTGCTTCTAGTTCCGACAATGCAGTAATAACCGACGAGTAATCGAGCTAACAATTACAAAACTACTACCTTATACACACAAGTGTAAAGGGATAAAGAATATGTACATAAAGATATATGAATGAGTGATGGTACAGAGCGGCATAGGCAAATTGCAGTAGATATATATACATATGAGATAAATAATGTAGGGTATGTAAACATTATATTAAGTAGCATTGTTTAAAGTGGCTAGTGATATATTTTACATCAATTCCCATCAATTCCCATTATTAAAGTGGCTGGAGTTAAGTCAGTGTGTTGGCAGCAGCCACTCAATGTTAGTGGTGGCTGTTTAACAGTCTGATGGCCTTGAGATAGAAGCTGTTTTTCAGTCTCTCGGTCCCAGCTTTGATGCACCTGTACTGACCTCGCCTTCTGGATGATAGCATGGTGAACGGGCAGTGGCTCGGGTGGTTGTTGTCCTTGATGATCTTTATGGCCTTCCTGTGACATCGGGTGGTGTAGGTGTCCTGGAGGGCAGGTAGTTTGCCCCCAGTGATGCATTGTGCAGACCTCACTACCCTCTGGAGAGCCTTACGGTTGTGGGCGGAGCAGTTGCCGTACCAGGCGGTGATACAGCCCGACAGGATGCTCTCGATTGTGCATCTGTAGAAGTTTGTGAGTGCTTTTGGTGACAAGCCGAATTTCTTCAGCCTCCTTCAGCCTCCTGAGCCTCCTGTGTGGGTGGACTCCTGAGCCTCCTGTGTGGGTGGACCAATTCAGTTTGTCTGTGATGTGTACGCCGAGGAACTTAAAACTTACTACCCTCTCCACTACTGTTCCATCGATGTGGATAGGGGGGTGTTCCCTCTACTGTTTCCTGAAGTCCACAATCATCTCCTTAGTTTTGTTGACGTTGAGTGTGAGGTTATTTTCCTGACACCACACTCCGAGGGCCCGCACCTCCTCCCTGTAGGCCGTCTCGTCGTTGTTGGTAATCAAGCCTACCACTGTTGTGTCGTCCGCAAACTTGATGATTGAGTTGGAGGCGTGCGTGGCCACGCAGTCGTGGGTGAACAGGGAGTACAGGAGAGGGCTCAGAACGCACCCTTGTGGGGCCCCAGTGTTGAGGATCAGCGGGGTGGAGATGTTGTTACTTACCCTCACCACCTGGGGGCGGCCCGTCAGGAAGTCCAGTACCCAGTTGCACAGGGCGGGGTCGAGACCCAGGGTCTCTTGATGACGAGTTTGGAGGGTACTATGGTGTTAAATGCTGAGTTGTAGTCGATGAACAGCATTCTCACATAGGTATTCCTCTTGTCCAGATGGGTTAGGGCAGTGTGCAGTGTGGTTGAGATTGCATCGTCTGTGGACCTATTTGGGCGGTAAGCAAATTGGAGTGGGTCTAGGGTGTTAGGTAGGGTGGAGGTGATATGGTCCTTGACTAGTCTCTCAAAGCACTTCATGATGACGGAAGTGAGTGCTACGGGGCGGTAGTCGTTTAGCTCAGTTACCGTAGCTTTCTTGGGAACAGGAACAATGTTGGCCCTCTTGAAGCATGTGGGAACAGCAGACTGGGATAGGGATCGATTGAATATGTCCGTAAACACACCAGCCAGCTGGTCTGCGCATGCTCTGAGGGCGCGGCTGGGGATGCCGTCTGGGCCTGCAGCCTTGCAAGGGTTAACACGTTTAAATGTTTTACTCACCTCGGCTGCAGTGAAGGAGAGTCCGCATCGGGCCGTATCAGTGGCACTGTATTGTCCTCAAAGCGGGCAAAAAGTTATTTAGTCTGCCTGGGAGCAAGGCATCCTGGTCCGTGACTGGGCGTTTTCTTTTTGTAATCCGTGATTGACTGTAGACCCTGCCACATACCTCTTGTGTCTGAGCCGTTGAATTGCGATTCTACTTTGTCTCTATATTGACACTTAGCTTGTTTGATTGCCTTGCAGAGGGAATAGCTACACTGTTTGTATTCGGTCATGTTTCCGGTCACCTTGCCCTGATTAAAAGCAGTGGTTCGCGCTTTCAGTTTCACGCGAATGCTGCCATCAATCCACGGTTTCTGGTTTGGGAATGTTTTAATCGTTGCTATGGGAACGACATCTTCAACGCACGTTCTAATGAACTCGCTCACCGAATCAGCGTATTCGTCAATGTTGTTGTCTGACGCAATACGAAACATATCCCAGTCCACGTGATGGAAGCAGTCTTGGAGCGTGGAATCAGATTGGTCGGACAAGTGTTGAACAGACCTCAGCATGGGAGCTTCTTGTTTTAGCTTCTGTCTGTAGGCAGGGAGCAACAAAATGGAGTCGTGGTCAGCTTTTCCGAAAGGAGGGCGGGGGAGGGCCTTATATGCATCGCGGAAGTTAGAATAGCAACGATCCAAGGTTTTACCAGCCCTGGTTGCGCAATCGATATGCTGATACAATTTAGGGAGTCTTGTTTTCAGATTAGCCTTGTTAAAATCCCCAGCTACAATGAATGCAGCCTCAGGATATATGGATTCCAGTTTGCAAAGAGTCAAATAAAGTTTGTTCAGAGCCATCGATGTGTCTGCTTGGGGTGGAATATATACGGCTGTGATTATAATCGAAGAGAATTCCCTTGGTAGATAATGCGGTCGACATTTGATTGTGAGGAATTCTAAATCAGGTGAACAGAAGGACTTGAGTTCCTGTATGTTGTTGTGACCATACCACGTCTCATTAACCATAAAGCATACGCCCCGCCCCTCTTCTTACCAGAAAGATGTTTGTTTCTGTCGGTGCGATGCGTGGAGAAACCAGCTGGCTGCACCGACTCTACAATTTACTATGGCAAAAATTCAACATGTCAATTTAAGAATATTGTATTCTTTGCCTACTCACAAAGTATTACCAAAGGTACATATATTTCAAGGGACATAATACTGAGACCCCTGGACATGGGTGGGGGAATATTTGTGAAGAAAAAAAAAAGTAAGTGAACCCTTTGGAAATACCTGGATTTCTTTTTTTTTTTATTATTTTTTTTAATATTTAGTTTTTATTGTAGGAACATAAAGAAAGTACAAATAAAGCCAAATAAAAGAACAAAAAAAGATCTGGCAGTTACAGTGCACTTCATACCTTCATCATCATACCATCATATTAGTTACATTGACATCTTTGAATTAGACCTTTTCCAAGTACGAAACCCATTTTTCCCAGTATTCTTGACCTCTCTCCTGTTGAGTTCTTAAAGCAAAGGTCATACGCTCCATGTGGTGTATTTCTTCTACAATGTCTATCCATTGTGTCACTGTGGGAGGGTCTTTTTGTAGCCATTTCCTAGTGATAGCCTTTTTACTGGCTGCCAGTAGGACCTTCAAGAGGTACTTTTCTCTGTTGTGTAAGTCATCAGGTATTTCACCCATGTACAAAGAAATCAATGTTTGTTCTATGTCAAATCCCATTATTTTTCCAATGTTAGATCTTATTTCTCCCCAGTAAGTTTCGATTGTGGGGCAAGTCCAAAAGATATCAGACTGGTCCGCCCTCAATAGACCGCATTCTCTCCAACAAGGGTGTAGTGAGCCAGTCTGTTTGATTTCAGTTTAGGTGTTATGAAGAAACGTATAACATTCTTCCAACAGAATTCTCTCCATGACCTTGAGTTGGTGGAGCTTTGTTGAGTCTCTAATATGTTCAACCATGTTTCATCAGTTATTTCAATGTTAAGTTCCTCCTCCCATTTCTTTTTAAAATAGTTTGTAGAATGTTTCTTTGAGGATTGAATACCCAAGTAGAGATTTGAAATAGTTTTTTTGTTACTCCCCAAGTTGTATGCGTTAGTGAATACTTGGATTAATTTTGGAGGTGCTCGAGGGTCAGTCACTTATCTCCCTTAAGAAATAGTGTCGTACTTGTAGGTATCTGTAAAAATCTTGTTTATCCAAGCCATGTTTTTTACTTAGGTCCTGGAAGTTATCTAGGTTCCCATTCCTTATAATTGTACTGAATGATGTGATGCCTTTCTGCGTCCATTGTTTAAACCTGCTGTCCTGAGTTGCAGGGATGAAGCTGGGGTCGTATGCGGGCCAACTCAGCAATTTGATCTCTCTGTCTAAATTATTTAGCTTAACTACCCTAAACCATGTCTTCAGAGAGAAATTAATAGACTGATTTTGTCTATTGTATATTTATTTTACCATCTCCTTATTTCCCAGTACTGTATGGGTATCTCTGTCAAAGTAGTCATTCGATGATGTCTTTCCATTTGGATTCGTATTCTGAATTGCACCAACACAGGGGTCTCAATTGGGCTGACACATAATAATCTTTTAGGTTTGGTAAGGCCATACCCCCACAGTTTTTTGGTAACTGTAATGTTGTATATCTAGTTCTTGGTCTCTTACTGTTCCGTTTATCCCATTCCCTAAACTGGTTAGGCGGGATTTCTATGGGCAGTGATTGGAACAAATACAGTAACCTCGGCAGGATGTTCATTTTGATTGTTTCAATTGTACTACTAAGATCTAAGGGAAGTGAATTCCACCTGTCTAGGTCATCATATATTTTCTTGTTAATGTGATCGTAATTCATGCAATAAAGTTTGGGTATATCTTTTGGTAAATTTACTCCCAGATATTTAATGGATGATATAACAGTTCTCTTGTGGTGAAGGAGAGTCGGACCAAAATGCGGCGTGTAGATTGCGATCCATGTTTAATCAACAAACGTAAAAACACGAATCTAAATACAAACACTACAAAAACAACAAACGTAACGAAAACCGAAACAGCCCTATCTGGTGAAAACACAGAGACAGGAACAATCACCCACAAACACACAGTGAAACCCAGGCTACCTAAATATGGTTCCCAATCAGAGACAATGACTAACACCTGCCTCTGATTGAGAACCATATCAGGCCAGACATAGAAATAGACAAACTAGACAATGAAACATAGAATGCCCACTCAGCTCAAACCCTGACCAACCAAAACATAGAAATATACAAAGTAAACTATGGTCAGGGTGTGACAGATGAAGAGGTCCAGGTGAAGCTATACCTACTCTTCAGCTCTTCCTGTGGGGTATAATTATATACTAGGGGTTTGGGTCTTGTGTACGTTAAGCACATACCCTGAATATGTTCCAAATGTTTGTAAAACATCCATCAATCTAGGTACACTTGAGCCTGGGTCTTTAAGGAATAACAGAACGTCATCAGCATACATGCATATCTTATGTTCACTGCCTCTTATTGTTATTCCCTCTAAGGTTGGGTCCTGTCTTATTGCCTGTACTAATGGTTCTAGGTACAAGGAGAAGAGCGTGGGTGAAAGATTATAGCCTTGTCTTGCCCCTCGCTCTAATTTTAGCGTTCGTGTCAAATGTTCATTTATCTTTATTCTAGCGGTCGGACATGAATACAGTGTTTTGATGCACTGTATCACTTCTTTGTTGAAACCAAATCTTTCCATAATTTGGAATAGGTAATCCCATCCCACTGAATCAAATGCTTTTTCTGCATCTAGGATGTTTAATATTGCACTTGTCTTATTCTGAGTAATGTGGTCCATGACATGTAGTGTTCTCCTTATATTGTCCTGTGTCTGCCTATTTTGTATGAAACCAGTTTGATCTCCGACGATCAATTCTGGGATTATGTTCTCCATTCTTTTGGCTATTATTGATGCATATGGTTTATAATCTGTGTTAAGAATTGCGATAGGTCTATATGAACTGTATTCTTTCTTATCTTTACCCTCTTTTGGGATTACTGATATGAGGGCCTCTCTCCATGACGGTGGGAGACCCCCCTCCCTCAGAGTCCAGTTAAAACAGGCCTTAAGTAGAGGTGCTAATTGTTCTCTGAAGGTCTTGAACCATTCTGAAGGGAAGCCATCAGTGCCTGGAGACTTTTTGGCTTTTTGCTGAGATATTGCTTTATTAATTTCTTCTGTGGATATTTCTGAAGTTAGTCTATCATTTTGCTCTGTCCCAATTGAGGGGAGATCGAGTGAGTTCAAAAAGTGCTCTATTGTCTGTGCATCTGCCTTCTCTGGTTGCTTGTACAGATTTGTGTAATATGATTCAAATGCATTCTGTATTTCATCTAATTTGCATGTGATCTTTTTTGTTTTGGGGTCTTTTATTTTGAAAATGGTATTCTGTGCTTGTTGAGTCTCCATGCTAGTAATTTGGTTGCCTTTGAGCCTGCTTCATAATATCGCTGTTTCAGGAAACTATGCTTTTTCTCTACTTCTTCTCTATAAATCTGGTGAATTTCCTGTTTTACCTTTTGAATCAAAACTTTATATTTCTTGAGGAAAGAGGATTGTTTGTGTGAGCCAAACTTTTTTATCTATATATTTATTTTCACTTTCTGAAGGCACTGTATATCTGCAAGAAAGTGATAAATGAGCGACTCTTTGAAAGGGGGTCATATATACATTGCCTTATTAAAAATAAAAATAAAGCTATCGTGCTATAATCGGCATAGTTTCTCAGACCAAATCTTCATTCTGGTTTAAACAAAGCAATCTGATCATGCTCCAGTAAAATACACGCTACAGGGATTTTTTTTTAAAAGGCTTCTGCAAAGCACATATACATTGTCCAATCAACATCCACACATTGATTTCATTCTTCGGGTCTTTATTCAAACACAAACACACGTGGAATAAAATGATCTTTCAGTGTCTTGTTGCAGGTTGTGCAATGTTCGAAAGTGTGTGAGAGATTAGCATTAATGTTTGTGTATGTGTGTGGGGTCAAGTTTGGACGGTCGTACATATGCAAATAGGCAAGATTGTACATTTCAGGTCCATGGACAGCAGCAATATCGGCATAGCGATATCTGTCATTCAGCACCACATGACAGTAGACAGCAGCCATCTCATGTGAAGTTGGCACTGGGGAAATCCCATGTAATGAGAAACGAGGCCTAGGAGGCAAAAAGACTGAAGGAGAAGACTCCCACAGGAACTCTATGCTAAACTGTTCTGCCACATTCACTTCAAATGTTACATCTTTCGATTTGTAAATGATAGGGAATACATCTGCAAATAATTGAAACTGATTATTCAAACTACACTGTACAGCTTTAGTGTGTCTGTGCATCATAGGTACAACAGTAAGCAATTCCGTTCTCAAATGTCTGTTTATTGTGAGAAACAAAATGAAAAACACCTGTTAGACCATTACAATGCGGACTGTCATGCATTTTTACTATTACCAACAAGACAACGAAGTGATACGTGTCATGGAGACTTATAACGGATACTTTCCAAACACCAAAAGTTCCCACGCTGAGCGATATTGTTTACTACACTATTATGCATACAATCCAAGTCATACGTTTATTGTCATTCATACTCTTATTTTTAACCAAATATCTTTTCAAAAGTGTTCATTGTGTCAATTCAGAGCTCGGAAATATTGGAATAATGTGCTTAAGGGGACTGACACTCAAGGCGCACAACAGGATAACACAACAACCACATTTTCAATTGACAATCATTGCTTTAAATGGATGTGGTTAGATTTGTATTAGCATATATGCCTATATTATACAAATGCACACAAGGACCTCAAATGTCAAGAGGGGATGTTTAATTTGATAATAAACATAAAGTGTATTTTTAAAATTTAATTGGCATTAGTTGGTCTGTTCTAAAGATATTGTGCAGTATTTATTGGAAACCAAGGTTGGATTACTAAGCCACAGTCATTGATCATTCGCGACTTTAAGTCATTCCTGCTATCTCTAGATATCTATAGCACTGCATTTCTTCCCCATCTTATTTCTCCATGGATAGGGTTTGGTGCATTACGGAGTTCACTTATGGTCCCACAAAGGTAATCTTAGGAGAAATTCATTTTAGCATACTGTAAATGCCTGTGCATAATGTCCCACACAGGTAATCTTAGGATGAAATTCATTTTTACCGTAAAACATAAAGCATCATTATTTTCATTATCTTCAAAGGATTTCTGTAGAAGCAGCCTTTATTTTCAGACTCTGCAGGCCTGCTGGGAGGAAACATATTACAATAAACAGGTAAGATTAATCCCACAAAAACATAAACAACAGAAAGAGAGTTGTATTTCAAGACAGTTTAGAGAAGGTGGTCATAAGAGTTCTTAACAATCACTTGCAAATTGTGAGGCATGAGCAGTTGTGAAATGTTGCGAGAGGCCCTTCTGAAAGCACATGATATGGTATTTCGTGGCACGGTCTCACACCTTACCTCATCTTGCAGAAGAAGCTCATGGTCCACTATCTGCTGCTCCAGAGTCAAGGCCAGGTCCCTCCCCATGTCACCACGGAGCACATGAGCAAATGGCTGGTGTCTCAGGGCAAAAAATCTCTTAGGGAGAGGTGAGTACCACGTCAGCACTCACCTTCACTGCCATTCCCTGCAACCAGCAGCACTCCAGGAGGTGTGGGTAAAATAAACAACAGAAAAATCAGAAGCCAGGAAAGTTGAATTGCTCTGTGTTTTATTTGAAGGGTGTGGAAGGAAACCCTGGAGGAGGAAACGACCTCGCTCGGCTGGTAAGAGAATGAGAGTTCGAGACAAACTACAAGTTAGTGAGCTCTTTACTAGCCTTTCAACAACGAGTTAGCACAGCAGAATAGATCTGTTGTGAAATTACACCAATGGGACTTCCTGTTTCATACTGCAGGCCTGGGAAGTAAACACTTGCCTAAAAATGATGAACATAGAGCACGAGGCTTTCTGCAAGCTCCGCCGCTCCATGCACCCCACCTCGCCAGCTGACATGTGAGTTCCATGTACTGCCCTGCATATGACTTGATCCATTTATCTACACATCTGGAACTACGCAGAAACAGACTAAGACAGTGTTCTCTGTGAGCACATTGCACATCGTTTAGCGTTGTCTTCTCCTTTTTGTTGATTTCAGCGATCCTAAGGTCCACAGCATCGTGGAGAAAGCTGTGAAGCATTCTGGGCGAGCAGTCCAAGAGCCCAGTAGCAACCTGCTCAGCCCATCTCAGGTGGTGCCCAGGCTCCTCCTGGCCCTGTGGCTTCAGCCAGAGGAAGGCCATTCAGAGCACCCAATCCTTATAAGTGGGATGGCCGTGGGCATGGTGGCGGCCGTAGTGGAGAAGCTCTCCTGCATGTTAAAGGACCCTTCCCCTCACATCCCTTTCTCCCGGGCTGCTGCTTTTGACTCTGTGCGGTCGATCCTTGGGAGAATCAGTCGGTCCTTCTCCACCGATGACCTGCAGAGCCCTTTTATATGAGCTCTGTCTGTGCCTTTGTGGCGGACGAGGTGCAGAGCTGCTTCCAGCCCCCTGCAGCCACCCTACCAGTCCCCCCTGTCCTCATGGTGGCCGTTTCCACCACACTACCAGCTGACATCCAAGCAGGTGAGTAGAAATGATAGAGAACACTCTGACAGACGCCTGTTCTGATGACATCTTGGTGCCTTGTAGTAGTAGAGCTCATCATCAAATCATTTTATTTGTCACATACCATGGTTACAGACCCGGCTTCTTCCCACCTGGAGTTGAGGACATCAGTAATAACGACAGTAATCTAACTAACAATTCCAAAAAACTACTGTCTTATACACAGTGTAAGGGGATAAAGAGGTATGAGGACATCAAGGATAATGAATGAGGCAGATGGTACAGATCACCATAATACAGAGGCAGACCCAGCATCTTCCCTCCTGGAGGTTGAGGATATCACCCCTAATACAGAGGCAGACCCGGCATCTTCCCACCTGAATGTTGTACAGCCAGACACAGTACAGACACAAACATGGACACCCCCCCCACATTCTTCCCCCAAAGCGGGGGCGTGATGCCTTATGACTAACGTGACATGGTGTGATGAAAGAAACATACAGGAACTCAAATGCATATGAGATGAATAATTAGGGTAAGTAACATTATATCAAAAGGTAGCATTGTTTAAAGTGGCTAGTGATATAATTTACATCATTTCCCATCAATTCCCATTATTAAAGTGGCTTTATTTAGAGTCAGTGTCATTGACAGTGTTTGGCAGTAGCCACTCAATGTTAGTGGTGGCTGTTTAACAGTCTGATGGCCTTGAGATAAAGCTGTTTTTCAGTCTCTCGGTCCCAGCTTTGATGCAGCATGACCTTGCCTTCTGGATGACAGCGGGGTGAACAGGCAGTGGCTCGGGTGGTTGATGTCCTTGATGATCTTTATGGCCTTCCTGTGCATCGGGTGGTGTAGGTGTCCTGGAGGGCAGGTAGTTTGCCCCGGTGACGACTCCATTTTGTTGATCCCTGCCTAAGACAGAAAGTTGCCATACCAGGCGGTGATACAGCCCGCCAGGATGCTCTCGATTGTGCATCTGTAGAAGTTTGTGAGTGCTTTTGGTGACAAGCCCAATTTCTTCAGCCTCCTGAGGACTTGAAGATGCGCTGCTGACGCCTTCCTCACGATGCTGTCTGTGTGAGTGGACCAATTCAGTTTGTCTGTGATGTGTATGCCGAGGAACTTAAAACTTGCTACCCTCTCCACTACTGTTCCATCGATGTGGATGGGGGTGTTCCCTCTGCTGTTTCCTGAAGTCCACAATCATCTCCTTAGTTTTGTTGACGTTGAGTGTGTTATTTTCCTGACACCACAAACAGGCCCTTATTCCTCCCTGTAGGCCGTCAAACAAGTTGTTGGTAATCAGAGACCAGTAGAATCTCAATTCAAACTCAGACACAAGAGGCATGTGGCAGGGTCTACAGTCAACAGGGACTACAGGAAGAAACCCAGCCCAGTGGGGACCAGGATGTTTTATTTATTTAGCGGGGGTTATTTTATTTTACCTTTATTTAACCAGGTAGGCAAGTTGAGAACAAGTTCTCATTTACAATTGCGACCTGGCCAAGATAAAGCAAAGCAGGGGACAGATACAACGACCAGAGTTACCACCTGGGTAAAACCCATCAGGAAGTCCAGTACCCAGTTGCACAGGGCGGGGTCGAGACCCAGGGTCTCGAGCAAATGAGGTGACGAGCTTGGAGGGTACTATGGTGTTGAATGCCGAGCTGTAGTCGATGAACAGCATTCTCACGAAGGTATTCCTCTGGTCCAGATGGGAGGGCAGTGTGCAGTGTGGTTGAGATTGCATCGTCTGTGGACCTATTAAATAAATAAAAAATAAATGGAGTGGGAAAGAGGTGTCAGGTAGGGTGGAGGTGATCGGGTCCTTGACTAGTCTCTCAAAGCACTTCATGAGTGAGTAGAAGAGATCAATTGTGTTTTCAATACAGAGTTTCCCACCAGAGATTTTTGTAGGATCCGGCTTCTTCCCACCTCTTGTAGATGTCTTGCTCCCAGGCAGACAGATCCGGCTTCTTCCCACCTGGAGGTTGAGGACATCACCACTAACACAGAGACAGATCCGGGTTCTTCCCACCTGGAGGTTGAGGACATCACCCCTAAGACAGAGGCAGATCCGGCTTCTTCCCACCTGGAGGTTGTGGACATCACCACTAACACAGAGACAGATCCGGGTTCTTCCCACCTGGAGGTTCAAGGACATCACCAGTCTGCTAAGACAGAGGCAGATTGCTTCTTCCAACCTGAAGGTAAGGTGGACATCACCACTAACACAGAGCCAGAGCCGGGTTCTTCCCATCCTGGAGGTTGAAGACATCACCACTAACCAGAGGCAGATCCACTTCTCCACCGAATGTGGTGACTTCACCCTACAGAGGCAGACCCACTCTTCCCTCTTGCTTATGGCCCAACAGGTCCACAGAATGCACTCTCACGACCACTCTGCACACTGCCAGCTGAAACCCATTTGTTTTCCCCCCTTTCCCTTCTGGACAAGAGGAATACCTATGTGAGCAAGGTGCCTTTTCATGACATCTTAGCAGAACCTTTCAACTGGCCAGTGTTTAGAAGCTACGGATTGCATTTGTTTTCAATCTGTTCCCCTTTTTTCCCTTTCCAGAGGATGATGCTGTGGTCACCCCACACGTCACCAAGGACATGACACTGGATGTTCCATGCAGAGCTAGGAAAGGGGCAGTCTGGCGATTATTTTGCAGGCTTTGGAGGGCAGTGTGCTGCTGCGCCTGCCACAAGGAAGAGGAACAATATTAATTATTCATCACACCTGCAGAAAAGGGATTGAACCATAGAGCATTAAATTATTCACATTATAATTGAACTCAATTCTGCTTTTCTTCTGTTTACTACTTAATTTCTTAACTTTTCTATGAACTTTCACTTTGCAAGTGAGGTTGTGTAAATAAGTGGGACACATCCCAATGTTGATGCTTTGATGGAACTTATTTGACAACAAAAACGGAGGGCACTATTTGCAACCAAATATTTAGAACACTTTTAAAAAAAACATGTCTTATTTGACAACAAAAACGGAGGGCAAGCTCAACCAAAGTTTCCAAATATTTGAATCATCATAGAAAAGGAAAAAGCCCAACTCTTGCTCACTATAAAAAATGCATTGTTTTATTCAAGCAAGGTTAAAAGATTAACGTTTCGGCCTAGTCTTTGACGATATGCAAGTTCTGTTTGCCCAGTAAAAGGGTGACCCAGACTCACCCTGGTTCTTGAGGGTTGAAGACAGTGAAAAATGATCATTAAGTAAATGGGACTTCTCAATTATTGAATACAAATCTTGACTTGAGGATTAGAGCAGGCAGGCTGACTTGCTAGGCCTGAAAGCCCTCTGCCTCTACCTCTGTGTGGTTCATCTCAACTAAGAGCTTGTGTGGGTTGTCTTTCTCTGTGGGTGTGAATCACTATGACCTCTCCCTCTGCCTGCCATTTGGCTGATCAGAAGCCATCTGCTCTTTCAAGGCCATCAGACTGTTAAACAGCCACCACTAACATTGAGTGGCTACTGCCAACACACTGTCAACCACTGACCTCTACTCTAATGCCTCTTCCACCTCCACTTTCTGGCTGTGTTTGATTGAGGTCACTCGTTCTCTCTCACTGGGTATTGGATAGTTCCTCCTCCTCTATGTCTTTGTGAGGGTGGAGGGAGTTATCCTGTTCCGGCGCCCTCTAAGGGTGTGCATCATAAACTCTTTCGGTGTGTTGAAGGGTTCAGTGGTTTTGGAGGGAGTCTGAAGTTCGATCTCTAGCGATAAGTGTAGGGGCTGTCCCGTGGTGGTGTCCCCCTCCCTCCAAAGGAGGAGCAACTGAGACATGTGATGAGGCCAAGGAAGATCACTCTGCAAGGACGGGATAGGACACATCACAACACTGCAGCTCATTCATATTCAAACACACCTCAGAGTACGGACACAAACATGGACGCCCCCCCTCCCCCACACATAGACAATGAACTTACCTGTACATATCAGAATCATACATTCTACCCCCACAAGTATTGATCCCCCACCTCAAACATGTTGAGTCAATTCCAGATGCTGGAATGGGTCTGTCATAATATAATAGAGACAGTAGATCTAGCTGGTCTGTCATAATATAATAGAGACAGTAGATCTAGCTGGTCTGTCATAATATAATAGAGACAGTAGATCTAGCTGGTCTGTCATAATATAATAGAGACAGTAGATCTAGCTGGTCTGTCATAATATAATAGAGACAGTAGATCTAGCTGGTCTGTCATAATATAATAGAGACAGTAGATCTAGCTGGTCTGTCATAATATAATAGAGACAGTAGATCTAGCTGGTCTGTCATAATATAATAGAGACAGTAGATCTAGCTGGTCTGTCATAATATAATAGAGACAGTAGATCTAGCTGGTCTGTCATAATATAATAGAGACAGTAGATCTAGCTGGTCTGTCATAATATAATAGAGACAGTAGATCTAGCTGGTCTGTCATAATATAATAGAGACAGTAGATCTAGCTGGTCTGTCATAATATAATAGAGACAGTAGATCTAGCTGGTCTGTCATAATATAATAGAGACAGTAGATCTAGCTGGTCTGTCATAATATAATAGAGACAGTAGATCTAGCTGGTCTGTCATAATATAATAGAGACAGTAGATCTAGCTGGTCTGTCATAATATAATAGAGACAGTAGATCTAGCTGGTCTGTCATAATATAATAGAGACAGTAGATCTAGCTGGTCTGTCATAATATAATAGAGACAGTAGATCTAGCTGGTCTGTCATAATATAATAGAGACAGTAGATCTAGCTGGTCTGTCATAATATAATAGAGACAGTAGATCTAGCTGGTCTGTCATAATATAATAGAGACAGTAGATCTAGCTGGTCTGTCATAATATAATAGAGACAGTAGATCTAGCTGGTCTGTCATAATATAATAGAGACAGTAGATCTAGCTGGTCTGTCATAATATAATAGAGACAGTAGATCTAGCTGGTCTGTCATAATATAATAGAGACAGTAGATCTAGCTGGTCTGTCATAATATAATAGAGACAGTAGATCTAGCTGGTCTGTCATAATATAATAGAGACAGTAGATCTAGCTGGTCTGTCATAATATAATAGAGACAGTAGATCTAGCTGGTCTGTCATAATATAATAGAGACAGTAGATCTAGCTGGTCTGTCATAAATATAATAGAGACAGTAGATCTAGCTGGTCTGTCATAATATAATAGAGACAGTAGATCTAGCTGGTCTGTCATAATATAATAGAGACAGTAGATCTAGCTGGTCTGTCATAATATAATAGAGACAGTAGATCTAGCTGGTCTGTCATAATATAATAGAGACAGTAGATCTAGCTGGTCTGTCATAATATAATAGAGACAGTAGATCTAGCTGGTCTGTCATAATATAATAGAGACATAGAGACAGTAGATCTAGCTGTTCTGTCATAATATAATAGAGACAGTAGATCTAGCTGCTCTGTCATAATATAATAGAGACAGTAGATCTAGCTGGTCTGTCATAATATAATAGAGACAGTATATCTAGCTGGTCTGTCATAATATAATAGAGACAGTAGATCAGCTATCTGTCATAATATATAGAGACAGTATATCTACCTGGTCTGTCATAATAGAGACATAGAGACAGTAGATCTAGCTGGTCTGTCATAATATAATAGAGACAGTAGATCTACCTGGTCTGTCATAATATAGCAGAGACACTAGATCTAGCTGGTCTGTCATAAAAATAGAGACAGTAGATCTAGCTGGTCTGTCATATATATAATAGAGACAGTAGATCTAGCTGGTCTGTCATAAATATAATAGAGACAGTAGATCTAGCTGGTCTGTCATAATATAATAGAGACAGATCTAGCTGGTCTGTCATAATAGAATAGAGACAGTAGATCTAGCTGGTCTGTCATAATAAAATAGAGACAGTGCAGATCTAGCTGGTCTGTCATATATAATACATAGAGACAGTAGATCTAGCTGGTCTGTCATAATATAATAGAGACAGTAGATCTAGCTGTCTGTCATAATATAATAGAGACAGTAGATCTAGCTGGTCAATCATAATATAATAGAGACAGTAGATCTAGCTGGTCTGTCATAATATAATAGAGATCTACCTGGTCTGTCATAAAAAATAGAGACAGTTGATCTAGCTGGTCTGTCATAATATAATAGAGACAGTAGATCTAGCTGGTCTGTCATAATATAAATAGAGACAGTAGATCTAGCTGGTCTGTCAAAATATAATAGAGATGGTAGATCTAGCCGGTCTCTCATAATATAATAGAGACAGTAGATCTAGCTGGTCTGTCAAAATATAATAGAGAATGTAGATCTAGCTGGTCTGTCATAATATAATAGAGACAGTAGATCTAGCTGGTATGTCATAATATAATGGAGACAGTAGATCTAGCTGGTCTGTCATAATATAATAGAGACAGTAGATCTAGCTGGTCTGTCATAATATAATAGAGACAGTAGATCTAGCTGGTTTGTCATAATTATAATAGAGACAGTAGATCTAGCTGGTCTGTCATAATATAATAGAGACAGTAGATCTAGCTGGTCTGTCATAATATAACAGAGACAATAGATCTAGCTGGTCTGTCATAAATAAAATAGAGACAGTAGATCTAGCTGGTCAATCATAATATAATAGAGACAGTATATCTAGCTGGTCTGTCATAAAATATAATAGAGACAGTAGATCTAGCTGGTCTGTCATAATATATTAGAGACAGTAGATCTAGCTGGTCTGTCATAATATAATAGAGACAGTAGATCTAGCTGGTCTGTCATAATATAATAGAGACAGTAGATCTAGCTGGTCTGTCATAATATAATAGAGACAGTAGATCTAGCTGGTCTGTCATAATATAATAGAGACAGTAGATCTAGCTGGTCTGTCATAATATAATAGAGACAGTAGATTTAGCTGGTCTGTCATAATATAATAGAGACAGTAGATCTAGCTGGTCTGTCATAATAAAATAGAGACAGTAGATCTAGCTGGTTAATAGAGACATTATATCTAGCTGGTCTGTCATAATATAATAGAGACAGTATATCTAGCTGGTCTGTCATAATATAATAGAGACAGTATATCTAGCTGGTCTGTCATAATATAATAGAGACAGTAGATCTAGCTGGTCTGTCATAGTACAATAGAGACATAGAGACAGTAGATCTAGCTGGTCTGTCATAATATAATAGAGACAGTAGATCTAGCTGGTCTGTCATAATATAATAGAGACAGTAGATCTAGCTGGTCTGTCATAATATAATAGAGACAGTAGATCTAGCTGGTCTGTCATAATATAATAGAGACAGTAGATCTAGCTGGTCTGTCATAATATAATAGAGACAGTATATCTAGCTGGTCTGTCATAATATAATAGAGACAGTAGATCTAGCTGGTCTGTCATAATATAATAGAGACAGTAGATCTAGCTGGTCTGTCATAATATAATAGAGACAGTAGATCTAATAATAGAGACAGTAGATCTAGCTGGTCTGTCATAATATAATAGAGACAGTAGATCTAGCTGGTCTGTCATAATATAATAGAGACAGTAGATCTAGCTGGTCTGTCATAATATAATAGAGACAGTAGATCTAGCTGGTCTGTCATAATATAATAGAGACAGTAGATCTAGCTGGTCTGTCATAATATAATAGAGACAGTAGATCTAGCTGGTCTGTCATAATATAATAGAGACAGTAGATCTAGCTGGTCTGTCATAATATAATAGAGACATTATATCTAGCTGGTCTGTCATAATATAATAGAGACAGTATATCTAGCTGGTCTGTCATAATATAATAGAGACAGTATATCTAGCTGGTCTGTCATAATATAATAGAGACAGTAGATCTAGCTGGTCTCTGTCATAGTACAATAGAGCTGGTCTGTCATAGAGACAGTAGATCTAGCTGGTCTGTCATAATATAATAGAGACATTATATCTAGCTGGTCTGTCATAAGATAATAGAGACAGTATATCTAGCTGGTCTGTCATAATATAATAGAGACAGTAGATCTAGCTGGTCTGTCATAATATAATAGAGACAGTAGATCTAGCTGGTCTGTCATAATATAATAGAGACATAGAGACAGTAGATCTAGCTGGTCTGTCATAATATAATAGAGACAGTACATTTAGCTGGTCTGTCATAATATAATAGAGACAGTAGATCTACCTGGTCTGTCATAATATAATAGAGACAGTGAATCTAGCTGGTCTGTCATAATAAAATAGAGACAGTAGATCTAGCTGGTCTGTCATAATATAATAGAGACAGTCGATCTAGCTTGTCTTTCATATTAAAATAGAGACAGTAGATCTAGCTGGTCTGTCATAATATAATAGAGACAGTATATCTAGCTGGTCTGTCATAATATAATAGAGACAGTAGATCTACCTGGTCTGTCAAAATATAATAGAGACAGTAGATCTAGCTGGTCTGTCATAATATAATAGAGACAGTAGATCTAGCTGCTCTGTCATAATATAATAGAGACAGTAGATCTATCTGGTCTGTCATAAAAAATAGAGACAGTAGATCTAGCTGGTCTGTCATAATATAATAGAGACAGTAGATCTAGCTGGTCTGTCATAATATAATAGAGACAGTAGATCTAGCTGGTCTGTCATAATATAATAGAGACATAGAGACAGTAGATCTAGCTGTTCTGTCATAATATAATAGAGACAGTAGATCTAGCTGCTATGTCATAATATAATAGAGACATTATATCTAGCTGGTCTGTCATAATATAATAGAGACAGTATATCTAGCTGGTCTGTCATAATATAATAGAGACAGTATATCTAGCTGGTCTGTCATAATATAATAGAGACAGTAGATCTAGCTGGTCTGTCATAGTACAATAGAGACATAGAGACAGTAGATCTAGCTGGTCTGTCATAATATAATAGAGACTAGATCTAGCTGGTCTGTCATAATATAATAGAGACAGTAGATCTAGCTGGTCTGTCATAATATAATAGAGACAGACATTAGATCTAGCTGTTCTGTCATAATATAATAGAGACAGTAGATCTAGCTGGTCTGTCATAATATAATAGAGACAGTAGATCTAGCTGGTCTGTCATAATATAATAGAGACATTATATCTAGCTGGT